>NW_026126171.1:0-153299 GCF_943737965.1 Phodopus roborovskii | reverse complement strand
TAATTTCACATTTTTATTATATATTGCACATTCCTTATGTTTGTGTATTATCAACTTTTCAACAAAATGTCTTATTTTTCTTTTGATCATGTCTAATAATTTGCCTATTTTATATTTAGCCCCTTCTAATGGGTAGTCAAAGAAGACCTTCCCTACTATACAATGTATCAATAATGAGGTTGTGTTGGTTACAGACCTTAGTTGTCACATTTATCTGTAAAACACCTATGCTTTCAGCCAAGTGCACTCTTCTACAAAAGGCAATAGACATTACCATGTCAGAAGGCAACACACACAGCTGAGAGACACATGCTATGGACAGCAGTAGCATTGTGGGTGGCACTAAATATTTTATGTGAGAGCCGATGGACCTAATGTTATTTTATAAGGAAGTCTAATTGTTGGGAATAACAATTATAATGTTCCTTTAATTGGGAAAATTTATCAGACAGTGATAATTAATATGCTCAAGAGTGATAAAGTATTAAAAGAGTGGGTCAGCTATGACGACAAATGCCAATACATTCTCAAAGATCAGAAAAACATCTCTTTCCTGATGCTCTGGGGCCTTTACTTAAGGAAGCTAGCTTGCAATGTCCTAATACTCAGACACTCACTACAAGAAAAATTCTGTGTCTTTATGTAGCAGGGGGTCACAGTTTGAGAATTATATGCATAGTGGGTGGTAAAAAGCATGCTTAAAATTGAGACTATTTACATGAAATCTAAGAAGCTTCTGAGAGCAAACCTATCCAGGAGGAATGAGAGTCTAGCCATACAAATAAGTTTCAGGAATGGCTCAGATTTGGAAGGGGTTAGACATTATGATAGAACTCAGTGTGGGATCATACGTTATCCAGCTCCATGCTTCTGGTACTTGGGGCAGTTCAATGAAGCCACCCCAAATTGGTAGAGACTGGAGAGAACAGAACCACCAGCCCCCTCTCTCTGGTAAGATGAGGCCACAAGGAAGTACTTAGATTAATAGAAATGGGTTATTGATTAAGACAAAATAGCCAATAAGAAATAAGTAACAGGCCAACAGCATTATATCAAATACAGAGTCTCTGTGTGTTAATTGGGGCTGGCACCATGGTGAGACCAGGCTGGTGGAAAACCTACTCACAACATTATGGTGCCACAATGAGGCTAATAAAAACTTCCACTTAAAATCTAACAAAAGTTTTAAAAAGGGTTTTAAAAACAAACAAACAAAAAACAAAAACAAAGACAAGCAAGACTTATTAATAAAAGCATTTTTCTGGGTTGAACTCTGTTTTGTGTAAGACAAGCAACGATTTGTAGGGCTCCTCTAAGGGAGATTTCCTGACTCAGCATAAAGGGCAAAAAACCGCAAGGCACTGAGGAAGTACTGCTAACAATTTATTGGTGTGTACGAGAGGTGTCAACGGCAGTAACCACATCTCCAATTCAACAACATTCTGCTGGATGGCAGCCTAGACCAAGACAGTGAGCACAGATCTCAGTGCTGGAGGTAAAATAGCCGCAGCAATCTTTGATAGACCATGGCTAACACAGCTATGACTTTCATTTTAGCAGTGTTGTTGTTTACCAAATAAAGACTAATGGTCAGAAAAAGATAAAGATTTATAGTAAAGACAGATTCACATTAAGAAAAATCACTAAAGGTTGTCAGTGTGTTTTAAAATATACGTAGGCTTGGGAGAGAAAAAGAATAAAATGGTTTTAAAAAGACAGAGAGGAGCTGGGTGTTGTGGCACATGCATTTAATCCCAGTACTCAGGAGACAGAGGAAAGCAGATCTCTGTAATTGCAAAGTAAACCTGGTACGCAGAGTGAATTCCAGGACAGATAAAAGTTACACAGAGAATCCTTGTCCCCCCAAAAAAAAAAAAAAAAAAATTTAGAACTAACAGAAACAGAGTAATAAAAAAAGCCATGGAAAGATGGAAAGGACATAAATCTGTGGATACTATATGCTATTCTGTTGTCTTTAAATTGTTTGACTGCTGAGGAAATGACAACAACTGATAAAATAAATGCTGCTGAATGAATTCAATTTATATATTTAAAAAATGCTTTGACTTCAAAATTTAAGTCTAAGGACAAGTTACTGGGGAAAAGGATTTCTATTTTTGTTTCCACAGAAAATGAAACTCTGTGGATTCCTTCCAGAATGATGTGGTTTGATCAAGCCAGACCCCCTGAAACAAAGTTAATGGTGATCCAACATTCAAAACAGTTGGGACAAGCCCAGCTTTGCAGACTACAGCCAGGATTTCTGAGTCTTCTTAGGATCCCCAATGACAGCACCCCTACCAGCAGGAAGCAGTTTGGAAAGAACGATGCACAATTTCCCAAATGTTTGTTTTCATTTATATGGGGGTTGGTTATAAATGGTTAATGATCACAACCAATCTCCTTTTAAAGGTAAAAAGGGGATTATGGTATAGATATGAATACTTTGTTTTGGAATGGATTTTCATTTATTGATACAATTTAAGGTCAATTTTGTGATATGTATATTTCTCCTCTTATTTAGGTATTGTGTAAAAATGTAATGTATAATTTAATACAGATTATAGATAGTACCTGTGATAGTCAGATCTTATAGTGAAGTTAGTTAAGATTTCTAGATATACAGACATGTATTTGAGATAAATAGGCATTCTTCAAACCTTTCAACAAAATACAGAATATGGCATTTTATAATGGTTTAGGATTTTTCTTAACAATGAGGCATAACTGCTTCTGGCAACACCACTGCATCAGAAAGGAAGGTGGACATCAAAGAAATGCATTATGGAGTTTACTTTCAATATGGCAAGACTAGCCATTTTACCAGATACTACATTTGTCTGGACTGTTTAACTTTATGCTGTGTAAATTGAACATGCAGGACCCACAGAAAAATGACTGCTGATTCAAGATGGACATTGCTACAGAATTCCTGCTTCATGGAAGAGTCTGCCAGACAGTCTGAAGGACACAGAAAAAAGTGACTGACAAACTGCCAAAACAATAAAACAGTTTAAACAGTTTAAACTTTCCTGCTTTGCGGAAGAGTTTGCCAGACACATTATGGCCTATGGGATGAAGATGAAACATTACAGAAAAACTTCAGGTGGCTGACCAGGAAGTGAGTTTTCTGTCACTTCTAGAGTTTATATATTATACTTCTGTGGTCTTTGAGGGAGTTGAAGACAGATAGTTATGGTTATAGTCTTCCTTAGATAGGATTAAAGATAAGTTAAATATAGGACTTTAGACGGAAAAAGATAGGATTGATGATGAAATATTTTCTTTAAATCTTGCTAAATGTTAACAGACTAAATACTGTTAACTGTGATTCTTATTTGATAACTGCTGTGTGATATATTTTGCTATGCTACTGTTAAAACCCTTCTTTTTATTTTAGACAGAAAAAGAGGCGATGATGGGAGATGTCATTCTGTAAATATGTTTCTCGTGTTGGTTAATGAATAAAGCACTGTTGGCCAATAGGAAAGCAAGATAGGAGGGACTAGGAGACAAGGAGGAAAGAGGAAGTAGTAAGGAGGAGTCAGCATGGCGAGACTGGAGAGAGCAGAACACCAGCCTGCTCTCCAGTAAGATGAGACCACATGGAAATTCTTATATTAATAGAAATAGGTTAATACTTAAGACAGAGCTAGCTGATAAGAAACAAGTAACTGGCCAACAGCATTCTATCAAATACAGAGTTTCGGTGTGTTATTTGGGGCTGGTGTGGTGGTTGTACCAGACAGGCAGGAAAACTACTTGTAACAGGTTAGAAATGATGATAGAACTCAGTGTGTGATCATAGGTTATCCAGCTCCATGCTTCTGGTACTTGGTGCAGTTCACTGAAGCCACCCCAAATTGGTAGTAAAAATAAAAACAAAACAAAATTCCTCACTAACTCTCCTGGGAAACAAAAAAACACCTACCCTCCCCTAACACATACACACAAAAAAAGGAAAACAGAGCAATAAGCAGGCTTTCTCTTTAAGAAGCAAAATGAGGCTAAGAAACATGAGCAAAAGCAAATGAGCCACCTTATTCTGTATTGATGATAATGTTTGACTGTGCTGGTTTCCCAGCTGTCAACCTGGGATCCATGAGCTCCCCCTTGTTCAGGTCAGCAGTTTCTGTCGGTTTCTCCAGCCTGGTCTTGATGCCTTGGCTCATCACTTCTCCCTGTCTGCAACTGGTTTCCAAGAGATTGGCTCAGTGTTTTTCTGTAGGTGTCTGTTTCTGCTTCCATGATCTATCAGATGAAGGCTCTAGGATGACATATAAGTTGTTATTGGGGAAGGGCATTTAAGGTAGTCTGTCAACTATTGCTTAGACTGTTAGATGGGGTCATCCTTGTAGATCTCTGGACATATCTCTTGTGCAAGATTTCTCTTTAAACCCATAATGGCTCCCTCAAATATAGTATATCTTTTCTTGCTCTCCACTATTCTTTCCCTGAATCAATCTTCCTGCTCTGTATGTCTACCTCTTCCCTCCTCTTCTGCTTAACTCCCTGTACCCTCCTCTCATGTTCCCAATTTGCTTGGGAGATCCTGTTCCTTTTCCCTTCTCCAGGGGTCTATGTGTGTCTCTCTTAGGGTCCTCATTATTTCCTAGCTTTTCTGGCAGTGTGGAGTGTAGGCTGATAATCCTTTGCTCTCTGTCTAAAAACCATATATTAGTGAGTACATACCATGTTTGTCTTTTTGTGATTGGGTTACCTCACTCAGGATGGCTTTTTCTAGTTCCACCCATTTGCCTGAGAATTTAAAGATTCCATTTTTTTCCCACTGAGTAGTTCCCCAGGTGTGTAAATGTACCATATTTTCTCCATCCATTCTTCAATTGAGGGGCATTTAGGTTGCTTGCAGGTTCTGGTTATTACAAAAAATGCTTCTATGAGCATAGTTGAAAGGATTTTCTTGTTGTATAAATGTGCATCTTTTGGGTATATGTCTAAAATTGAAATTACTGGATCTTGTGGTAGACTGATTCCCATTTTCCTGAGGAACCACCATACTGACTTCCAAAGTGGCTGTACAAGTTTGTACTCCAACCAACAATGGAGGAGTGTACCCCTTTCTCTATACTATCTTTGGTGTTTTTGATTTAGCCATTCTGACATGAGTAATATGGTACCCCACAGTTGTTCTGATTTGCATTTCCCTGATGGCTTAATCCTGATATTGTGATTCAGATTAGTCTCACATAAGGCTTACTCAGAGATTTCTGTGACTCTTCCTATTTGCTTTAGAAATGCCTTTTCCTTTTACCCTTTTTGTAATTTTCATATACACGTCCTTGTGAGGAGATACAGAGGTAGCATTGGGATAGGACCAGTGTCTACTTTTTCTGCTAACATCATACCATAAATAAAATGACCAATGTGAGGGATAAAAATCTACACTCCTTTTCCTTTCCACTGATGGTGTGTGGACAGTGATGCCATGGTTTAGTAAAGGAGGAGGATGTTATTGTAGATATAAGGGAGAGAACAGTCAGAGGCATTTGGAAGCTGTCAAAAAAGAAAAAGAAAGTAACAGACTGAACATGGCCAGCCAAACAGACATATTCAGGAGACAAGCAAGAGCTGAGGAGGAAGGGTAAGGACAATAGAAGACAAAGAAAGGACCAAGAAAGTGCATAGCCAAAATAGTAGAATTATACAGAAAATGAATAGCTGTGAATAATGAAACTTATGAGTTGCAGAAGATTACAGGAAGAGGTAGGGGAATAAACCTGGGCAGAGCCAGTATGGGGTATGAAATGGATAATAGTTTTCTATGATACTGAAGGAGTTTGGGCCCTTTAGTATGGTAATAGCCACTACAAATAGCCACTTGTTCCTTTTGCCAGTAATAAGAAAAATTTCTCCTTTTGGTATTGGGAAAGTAGATTCACAAGTTCATAAGGAACACTGACTTTTGTCTAACTGCCCAAATTGAGGAAATAGAAATTTCTTTGGACTTGGCAGACAGAAAAGTGAGAGAATACTACAGTTTTCCTACTGGAATTCAGCAAAAGGGAGATGGTTAGTACAAAAATACTTTATGACCTCCTTTTCATTTTCTGTTCTGATCTTTAAGCTACAGAGAATACTGCTTCATTGTAGATCTTTTTGTTTCTGTATCTGTTAACTTTCTGTGTTGTAAGTTCTTCTTTTCAGCTTCCTGTCTAATACTCAAGGAAGACAAGATAAAAACGAAAATCCTAGGAACTCAGTACTCATATTCATACTGTTTGTCAAACTCCTAGGCCTGTAGCTAACTTGCCTCATCTTTGTGTTTTATAGAGAGATTTTATTTCTACTTACAGGAAGTAACAAGGAAAACAATGCTTATACAAGCTTTAAGAAAAACAGTTTAACTCTAACTATTCAGTTCAGTTCAGTGGGTAGAATGCTTGCCTAGCATGCATGAAGCTCTGGGTTCAATCCCAATCCCTACATAGTTTGGTAGTTCATACAAGAAAACAATTTAATTTGTAATGGTGTTTTACATATGTATACACAATCAAAATTTTTATCCATGTTCAGGCTAAAAGATTATTCTTCTATTTTGCCATTTATTTTAATAGTTTTTGATAAGAAAATTAAATTTATAATTTAATCGCCAAATGTGCTTCATAACTTTTCTTTGTCATGTCTGATCATTTAAATTTACTTTAATGAATTCAACATTGTTCTTCTCCAGTAGTAATAATGAATAGGTTAAGAAGTGACTATTGAAGTGTGTTCAGCTGGGGCTATTGAATGTCAGTGGTTTAACGGCTGGTCTGATAGTTTCAATGTCTTATAGTACCAAGTCCTGAACCTTAGAGAATTATATAGTCAGGTTATAGAGATCAGCAATATATGACTATAGGTTTTCACCTTAGAGTTTACCAGTGGATTTGTACTTTGTAGCTAGTGTTATTGGCTTTTAAGCACAGCTAGGAATAGCACCACTCAGTACCAATTGATGTCATAGTTCTAAAAAACTTAGTGGTGTCACTGTTGGAGCTTAAAGTGGCTAGTTTTGTAGACCTTTTGCTTGGGTTACCTCAGCCCTTGGGGGTGAGAAGTTCTCTAGAATTTTTCCAGTGATATGGGCTGTATTTCTTCATCTTCATGTTTGCATAACCTGTAATTACTTACTATTCTTTATTGTGTTCTCCACCTTCTCTACTCTGCAATATATCTGTCTCCTATTCATTCTCCAGCTGTTCTGCAGGTTTTTCACCACTACTACTTCTGCTTGATTGTGCTAACACTATCTCTTTTTTAATGTGTGTGGAAGCTGGTTAGACTGTTCTACCCATAAAAGCAGTCAGATCCAACAAAGAGCCATTCAAAAGAGGACCTTTCTATTGCATGTGATGTTATGATACGAAGGGGGAACGAAGGAAGATGTTGTCTTTTGCCTGATTTTAAAAAAGTGAAAGAAACATTCTGATTCTATTAGTGTCATCAAGACAGGAGTATGCCAAGGGTGTTTGCAAAAATTATGGCCCAGTTATTCCTGATATTGAAAGATAGGACTTGCACCTAAGATATTGTGCTATGTCACAGGGGAAGTAGTCCCCTTTGATTTAGATGAAAATAGCTCTGGACTCATTTACACTTCACTGAAGCTGATTTTCCTTCAAGTGCTGCTTTTCAAGGCCTATGCAAGGTGGTGACCATGATTGGAACATGTCTTAAATCATTCTAGAGTATCTGTTCTCAGAGTGATTGTAAAGTGCATCACACCACAAGGGCAGTCCTGCTATTTTCTAGTAAAGATGTTTGTGTTTCTCCTCTCAAGGCTCCCGGGCAGATAGATCTGTTAAAAAGCTTCATCCTAATACTTTATGAATGACATAAAATTATATAATTTCCCCCATCCCTTTCCTCTCTCTGAACCCTCCTATATACACCTCCTTGCTTTCTTTCAAATAATGGGTTTTCTTTCCATTAATTGTTGTTACATACATATATGTAAATATTACAAAATGCATAAATTCAACCTGCTCAGTTCATATAATGTGACTTGTATGTACATTTTCAAGAATGGTCATTTGGTGAACAGTCCACCCTACTTCGGAGACTTCCCTGAGCAACACTGAACAAAGGAGACCTGCCTATCCACGCTTGAACACCCGTAATTTCCAACTGCTTGGTCTCTGACCCCACCTCCACTCCTCTGCTGGAGTCACAAGCCCCTCCCAGAGATCTGCCTATCTCTACGGGTCCACTATGAGTTCTTCTTGGCAAGAACCTAGACCCTCAAATCAGGGGCTCTGCTAAAGAAAGAGGCCTCAGCTGGAGAGTCCCAGTTTCCAGTGAGATCCAATTATCCTGCAAAACATTCCCAAGATTCAGTTCAGACTTTGTCATCTTCTGCCAGCTATTGGCCAGAGGTGAGTCTGGGCCCAATTGGGACTGCCTCTCCCCTACAACCTCCCCACCCCAGAACTCCCTAGGTTGTACCCTGATCCTGCTGCTTCTGTGTCCTGTCCCCATGCAGAGGACCCTCGGAGCTCTGATACACCCCTAACCATCCCCACTGCAAGCCTGACTCCCAACCCTGTGCCCTACCCTGCCCACTGTCCTGCTACTGTGATTGAGCACTGGGACAGAGGGTGGAGCCAACAGTCCACCCTACTTCAGAGACTTCCTGGAGCAACTCTGAAAAAAGGAGACCTGCCTATCCACTCTGGACCACACGCAATTTCCACCTGCTTGGTCTCTGACCGCAGCTCCAGTTTTCTGCTGGAGACCCTGGCCCCTCCCAGAGATCCACCTATTTCTGCAGGTTCATTCTGAGTTCCTTCCTGCAGGAACTTTACCCCCAAAGCAGGACCACTGCTGAAGAAAGAAACCTCAGCTGGAGAGTGCCAGTTTCCACTGAGATCCAACTATCCTACAGAAACTTTCCAAGTTTCAGCTCAGGCTTTGTCCTCTTCTGCCAGCCACTGGCTAGAGCCATTGGCTAGTGGTATCTTCTACTGGATCCTCAGCCCTGATCCCATCCCTGGGTCCCTGTCTGTGGACAGACCTCCTATAGAGCTTGGACCACCCAGAGCTACAGATATTGAATCTCTGACCCACATAAGCCCACTGGGGAAGTACCATAGAGAGAGGGGGGGACCCCAACAACAACTACTGGAAGAAGCTATGGGAAGATGGCAATACAAGAAAACACCTAACAACAGAAAAACAAGCATCACTCCACCAGAATATAGAGAATCTACACAAACTAGAATGGAACACAAAAACAAAGCAGAGGAAACAGAAGGGAAAGATTTAAAAATTACCATCATAAAAATGAAAGAGGCCCTCAAAGAAGATGTGAGAATATCCCTTAAAGAAATGTAGGAAAAAACAAACAACAAAGTGGAAGAAATGAACAAATTCCTTAAGGAAATAAAGAAAGCCAAGAAAAAACAATTAAGCAGGTGAAGGAAACAGTTCAAGACTTGAAAACTGAAATAGAGAAAATAAAGGCAACACAAACCGAAGGAATGCTTGAAGTAGAAACGGTGGGCAAAAAATCGGCAACTACAGACACAAGCATAACCAACAGAATTTAAGAGATGGAAGAGAGAATCTCAGGCACAGAAGATAAACTAGAAGAAATAGAGTCGTCAACCAACGAAAATCATAAATCCAACAAATCATTAACACAAAACATCCAGGAAATGTGCAGCACCATGAAAAGGCCAAACCTAAGAATAATAGGCATAGAGGAAGGTTAGGAAACCCACCTCACAGGTGCCAAAAACATACTCAACAAAATCATCAAAGAAAACTTTCCAAATCTTAAGAGGGACATGCCCATGAAAGTACAAGAAGCATACTGAACCCCAAATAGGCTGGACCAAAGAAAAAAGACCCCTCGACATATAATAATCAAAACACCTAGCATACAGAATAAAGAAAGATTATTAATAGCAGTGAAGGAAAAAGGACAGGTAACATATAAAGGCAGACCTATCAAAATTACACCTGACTTCTCCATTGAAACCCTCAAGGCCAGAAGGTCCTGGATAGATACTCTACATGTACTAAGAGAACATGGATGCCAGCCTAGGCTACTATATCCAGCAAAACTCTCAATCACTATAGATAGAGAAAACAAGATATTTAATGACAAAACCAGATTTTCCAAAAAAAAAAAAAGGGGAAAAAAGATATTTCATGAAAAAACCAGATTTTCCTAATACATATCTACAAATTCAGCCCTACAGAAAGTATTGGAAGGAAAACTCCAACCCAAGGAAGGTAACTATGCCCACAAAAATGTAGGCAACCTACCAACTATACCAGAAACCAAGGGTAAAGCAGAACAAATATATTCACAATACCACTGCCAACAAGAAACCTAAATCAAACAAGCATCAACAATCAATGGTCCTTACCCATATTCAACATTAATGGTCTTAACTCACCTATAAAAAGACACAGGCTAACAGAATGGATGCAAAGGCAGAATCTATACTTCTGCTGCATAAAAGAAACACATCTAATCTTCAAAGATAGACATTACCTCAGGGTAAAGGGTTGGGAAAAGATTTTCCAATCAAATGAAAATAAGAAGCAAGCAGGCATAGCTATCCTAATATATAACAAGTTAGACTTCAAACCAAAATTAATCAAAAGAGATGAAGATGGTCATTTCATATTCATCACAGGAGAAATCCATCAACACAAAGTCTCAGTTCTGAACATCTATGCCACTAATACAATGGTATCCACATTTGTAAAAGAATCACTACTAAAACTCAAAGCTCACATAAAACCTCACACACTTATAGGGGGAGACTTCAATACACCAATCTCAACACTAGACAGGACCACAAATCAGAAACTCGACAAAGAAACAAAAGAACTAACAGAAATTATCTCTCAACTGGGGTTAACAGACACCTATTGAACATTCCATCCAAAGACAAAAGAATATACCTTCTTCTCTGCTCCACATGGAACCTTCTCTAAAATCGACCACATACTTGGTGGCATAACAAACCTCAACAGATACAAGAGAATAGGAACAGTTCCCTGTACCTTATCAGAACACCATGCTTTAAAATTGGAATTCAACAACAACATAAATAGTAGAAAACCTGCAAACTCATGGAACCTGAACAATGTGTAATTGCACCACACCTGGGCCAAAGAAGAAATAAAGAAAGAAACTAAGGACTTTCTTATATTCAATGAGAATGAGGATACAACATACCCGAACTTATGGCACACCTTGAAAGAAGTGCTACGAGGGAAGTTCATTGCACTAAGTGCCCATAAGAAGAAAACAGAGGATAGTCACATAAGAGAATTAACAGTGCAACTGAAAGCCTTAGAACAGAGAGAAGCAAACCCACCCCTTAGGATTAGACACCAGGAAATAATCAACTTGAGGGCTGAAATCAACAAATTAGAAACCAGGAAAACAATACAAAAAATCAATGCAAGGAAGAGTTGGATTTTTGAGAAAATCAACAAGATATACAAACCTTTATCCAAATTAACGAAAAAGCAGAGAGAGAACATGCAAATTAACAAAATCAGAAACAAAAAGGGGAACATAACAACAGACATAAAGGAAATCCAGACAACTTTCAGTTCATACTTTGAAAAATCTGTATTCCACAAAAATTGAAAAATCAAAGGAAATGGAAAAATTTCTGTATAAGTATCACTTACCAAAATAAAATCAAGAACAGACCAACAACTGAAATAGACCTATAACCCACAATGAAATAGTAGCAGTCATCGAAAGCCTTCCAACCAAAAACAGTCCAGGGCCAGATGGATTCAGTGCAGAATTCTACCAGACATTCAAGGAAGAACTAATGCCAATACTCCTCAAACTGTTACACAAAATAGAAACAGAGGATTCATTGCCAAACTCTTTTTATGAGTCCACAATAAACTTGGGACCCAAGCCTCACAAAGACACAAATAAGAAAGAAAACTACAGACCAATATCCCTGATGAACATCGATGCAAAAATACTCATTAAAATAATGGCAAACCAAAATCAAAAACACATCAGAGCTATCATCCACCATGACCAAGTAGGCTTCATCCCTGGAATGCAGGGATGGTTTAACATATGACAATGTGAGAATGTTATCCACCATATAAATAAACTGAAAAAGAAAAACCGTGTGATTATCTCCCTAGATGCTGAAAAAGCCTTCAACAAAATTCAACACCCTTTAATGATAAAGGTCTTGGAGAAATAAGGGATAACAGGAACACAACTAAACCTAATAAGAGCAATATACAGCAAACCAACTGCCAACATCAAACAGAATAGAGAGAAACATAAGACAATTCCTCAAAAATCAGGAACAAGACAAGGCTGCCCTCTCTCTCCATATCTCATCAGTATCATACTGGATGTTGTAACTAATGCTATAAGACAACAGAAGGAGATCAAGGGGGTCCAAATTGGAAAGGAATCAAACTGTCTCTATTTGTTGATGATATGATAGTTTACATAAGCGACCCAATAAACTCTACTAGGGAACTTCTACAGCTGATAAACACTTTCAGCAAACTAGCAGGATACAAGATAAACTCAAAAAATTAGTAGCCCTACTATTTTCAGACGACAAAGAGACAGGGAAAGAAGTCAGAGAAAAATCACACTTTACAATAGCCACAACCAACATAAAGTATCCTGGTATAACACTTACCAAACAAGTAAAAGACCTATATAATAAATTTGTGGCTATAAAGAAAGAAATTAAAGAAGATACCAGAAAATGGAAAGAACTCCTATGCTCTTGGATAGGTAGGATAAACATAGTAAAAATGGTAATCTTGCCAAAATCAATCTACAGATCAATGCAATCCACATTAAAATCCTACCACAATCCTTCACTGAATTTGAAAGGAAAATAATCAATTTTATATGGAAAAACAAAAGACCCAGGATAGCCAAAACAACCCTATACAATAAAACAACTTCAGGAGACATCACCATTTCTATCTTTAAGCTCTACTACAGAGCTATAGTTCTGAAAACAGGCTGGTATTGGCTCAAAAATAGAAAGGTAGACAAATGGAATTGAATTGAAAATCCTGATATAAAACCACACACATGTGAACATCTGATTTTCGACAAAACAGCTAAAATTATACAATGGGGCAAGGACAGCATCTTCAACAAATGGTGCTGGCACAATTGCGTGAGGGTGTGGAGAAGACTGCAGATAGATTATGTCTGTTGCCATGCACAAAACTCATGTCCAAATGGATCAAAGACCTCAACATCAATCCAGCCACATTGAACCACTTAGAAAAGAAAGTAAGAGGTACCCTTGAACAAATTGGTATAGGAGACTGCTTCCTGGACATACCTCCAGGGGCACAGACACTGAGAGAAACAATTAATAAATGGGACCTCTTCAAACTTAGAATCTTCTGTAAGGCAAAGGACACAGTCAACAAGACCAAACTGCAGCCCACAGATTGGGAAATGATTTTCACTAATCCTATATCTGACAAAGGGCTGATCTCCAAAATATACAAAGAACTCAATAAACTAGCCAACAAAACACCAAACACCCCTATTAAAAAAATGGTATATAGAACTGAAGAAAGAATTCTCAATAGAGGTAATCAAAAAGGCTGAAATACACTTAAGAAAGTGCTCCACATCCTTACCTATCAGGGAAATGAAATCAAATCTACTTTGAGATACTGTCTTACTCCTGCCAGAATGGCTAAAAGTAGAAATACCAATGATGACTTATGTTGGATAGGATGTGGAGAAATGGGAACACTCCTCCACTGCTGGTGGGTGTGCAAACTCATATAGCCATTTTGGAGATCAGTATGGAGGTTCCTCAGGAAAATAGGAATTAATTTACTACATGACCCAGCAATCCCCATATACCCAAAGGATTCACATCCATGCAACAAACACATCTGTTCAACTATGTTCATAGCAGCACTATTTGTAATAGCAAGAACCTGGAAGCAACCTAGATGCCCCTCAATTGAAGAATGGTTAATGAAGATGTGGCACATCTACACAATGGAATACTACTCTGCAGAAAAAAAATAATGGTATCTTGAAATTCGCAGGCAAATGGATGACACTTGAAGAAACCATCCTGAATGAGGTAACCCAGTCACAAAAAGAGGAATACAGTATTTACTCAGTCATATATGGATTTTAGACATAGAGCAAAGGATCACCAGCCTATAATTCACACCACCAGAGCAACTAGGATACGAGATATGTTCTAAGAGATTCATATAAAGTCCTTCGAAAAACCGGGAAAGGATAAGACCCCCAGAGCACAGAGGAAGTGGTGGTGCAGCAAAAGGAAAGAGAAGTAGGAGAAAACGTGGTGTAGGAAAGGAAATCTTGTGCTACCAGGAAGATTGAGCCCCGTTAGGTATAGAAGACAGGAGAGAGAAAGAGAGAGAGAGAGAGAGAGAGAGAGAGAGAGAGAGAGAGAGAGAGCATAAAAGAGGGAGCCAATATTGGTTTGAAGATAAAATTGAACACAAAGAAAGGTCTAGAGAACTAGAAGACTGCTGCCAACTAACAATTTGAGCTTCTGTGGAAAGGCTACCATAAATGCCCTTCCTGGAGAGTGAGATCAGCAACTAACTTATCCATGGAGACCTCAACTAATATCTGTTGGAAACAGGAGCAAACACCCAATACATAAACACTGAGTCGAACTAGAACCCAGATGCAGATGGAGAGGACAAGACCAGGCAGCAGAAACACATAGAGACAGCTTACCTGAATAAGGAGGAATTAACTGTCCACCAGACTGATAGTTGGGAAGCCGGCAGGGGACTGACTAAGGCCCCCCTGAATATGGGTCTCAGCCAGAAGGACTGAACAGTCTAAGGAACCTCAGACAATGGAGCCAGGATGTATCCCTGGTGCACAAAATGACCTTGGGTACACATCGCCCATGGAGGAATAACTGCCTTAATCTAGAGACAGGAGAGAAGCCCTAGTCCCTACTTCATGTGACCTGTCAGATCTACATGACCCCAAATGGATGGCATTCCCCTACATATGGAATTGAGGTGGGGGAATGGGAGATGAGGGTGGTTAGAGTGCATGGGAGAGGGCATTGAGGGTAAAAGGGAGTGAAGGAGGGAAGGAGAGAAGGAGGGAGGGAGGGAGGGAGAGGAAATTGGGTCGACATGTAAAATAATAAATTAAATAAAAAAATTTTTGACTTCAAAATTTACTTCAAGTACAAGTTACTGGCGAAAAGGATTTCTAGTTTTGTTTCCACAGAAAATGAAAAGATGTGGATTCCTTCAAGACTAATATGGTTTGATCAAGCCAGACCGCCTGAAACAGAGTACCAGGTGATTCTACATTCAAAACTGCTTGACAAAGCAGCCTTACCGACTTCATCCAGGAGTTCTGCATCTTCTTAGATTCCCTCATGACAGCACCCCTTACCAGCAGGAAGTAGTTTGGAAAGTACGCCCACATTCCCAAATATTTTCTATAAATATTTGTTTTCATTTAAATGGACTTGGCTATAATATATATATATATATATATATATATATATATATATATATATATATATGGTCATTTGGTGATGCATAAACAATTGGTATGCTCTGCCCACAAATATTCCCAGAAAGAGAAAAACTGTTCCTTTGTTCTCAGAATTCCTTAGTTGTCTGGACTTCTTTGTGTAGATTTGAACCCTCATGTCTAAATACATTCACTTATCCATAAGATGCATGGAGAAAACATTTATATTAAAGGCTTAAGGCTCAACACAAATATAATTACAAAAACATTTAGCAAACTTGACACACTTAGTAATGATCCTGGGATTGCTGAGTTTCTCTGCTTGGTATCAGTACAACCTCAATGACTATGCAAAAACAAAAATAGAAGATATACAGGGAGGATGATGCCTTCCAGGAGGGCTCAACAAAATATGTGATTAATATATAAAGTAAGAAAACATAATAAGACATAGGGTATATACTAAAGGCATCTAGTGCAAGATACCTACCAAAGTGCATTGTTTTGAAAATCAGGTAGATGAATATGAAATCCAGGCAACATCAGGAAAGACAGCCTGTAATTCTCATGCAAAATTGCTTCTATACACATGCAAAACAGATTCTTCTCCAGGTAAGTCCAACCTGTGTCTCAAACATCTCTTAACTATCTACATTCAGACCCACTTCACGGACCACTGAGGCGCCTTGAGCTAGCCTGAAGCTGTTGGCCAGAACTCTTTGTCTGAAGGCTTTTGTTGGTACTCTTCCCATGACAGCACACTTTGTGACACACACATTTTGTGACAACACATGTCATGACACACACCTCATGACAACACACCTTGTGACACACATTCTTTGACAACCATACCTCATGACAACACAGGGAAGAGCTAAGCCAAAAAAATTCTTGTAATTTTCCACTGTGCTATAAGTCGGTATTTATGTCCGTTCTTGCCCCTCAATAAACAGCATTCGGCATTTGGTGTTCCAACATTGCCATTGAACAAATGACCCGCTGTCTTGTCTTTATTTCAATCTCTAGGCCTTCGCCGGATTCATGAGCGCTACAAGTGGAGGTCCTGCCAAGATCGGGAAAGAAAGGATCACCTAAGAGATCGCCCTGGAAGGCCGGCTGGCAAAAGTAAGTGAATGAGGGTGAATTAAAGAATGGGTGCCAGTAACTGTAATGAAATGTTCAGTGGGTAATTAGTGGCCCTATTGAAAAGGCAGCGCACCAGGATTAAAACAAGACAGCTAAAGAATTCATTGCCATAAAGTAAAAGAAATGGCATAGATGAATAGGACTTTTGAGGAAGTACAAGTTTTAGAACAAGGTAGAAGCATTAGTAAAGGAAAGACAGGTGTTTCCAGTGATTGAAACAGTGGATCCTCAGGGAGCACAGCCCATTAAATTTTAAGGATATAAAACAGCTTAAAGAGGCTGTCACTGCTTATGGGCCCATGCTCCTTTTACTCAGACAATTTTTGAGTTTTTCGCAGCATTAAATTGCACCCCTAGTGATTGTATGCAGCTCTGTAGAGCCATACTGAGTGGGGAAGACTATTTGCTCTGGAGAGGAGAATTTCAAGAATTTTGTAAGGAAACCACTCAAAGTAATGCTGCTGCCGGATTTCTTTCTAGGAATTTAGATATGTTCACGAGTGCTACAAGTGGAGGTCAATATGCTATCATTGCTTCTCAAATTCTTTTTGACCCAGAGGTCTATGCACAAATTGCTACTGCTGCTACTAGAGCTAGGAAAGCCCTGCCTAATAAGGCTGCAGGAGATCAACTATCTAATGTATTGCAGGGACCATCTGAGCCCTATTCAGAATTTGAAGACCTCCTACAGTTGGCAGGTCACATTTTTGGTGATGTTAAAAATGCCATGCCCATAGTTAAACAATTGGCATTCAAAAATGCAAACAAGTATTGTAAAGAGGCTTTACGTCCCCATAAGGCCAAAAGTCTTAATGACTATATACACATATGTCGGGACATAGGTGGTCATCACATTATGGTCCAAGTTATAGCTTTAGTTATTTTAAGAGGTGGGAAAAATGGAGGAGCCAGGCCAAAGATTTGCTTTGGGTGTGGACAACTAGGACATTTCAAAAGGAACTGCTGTGGCTCCAGAATGTAGCATTCAGTTTCTTAAATGGTCAGATGATGGACATATAGGTCTTTGTCAACTTTTTGTGTAAGTCATATCCCTGTTAATCTTTAGGGGAGAGATGTGTGTCAGGCCATGGGAGCCTGTTAAAAATATGCTGGCTGACCAAGGTTATGTAGAACGAAAAGGACTGGGTAAATTCCTACAAGTTGACCTTCAGTCTGTTGTATCTAAAAATTTAATTATCAGAAGAGCCAGAGATCGCTTTGGGCTGGGAAATTTTCCCTAGGGGCTGTTGCTATGGAGCCTGTTCCCATTCCTATTATCTGGAAAACTGATAACCCAGTATGGGTGGAGCAATGGCCCTTATCTATTGAGAAATTACAGGCTGCACATTAACTTATAAAGGAACAATTAGAGGCAGGACATATTGTTCCTTCCACTTCCCCATGGAATACCCCAATCTTTGTTATAAAGAAAAAAAATCTGGAAAATGGAGACTCCTACAAGATCTCCGAGCTGTTAATGATTGTATGCAAATTATGGGAGCAACACAACCTGGCTTGCCTTCCCCTATGGGTATTCCTCAAGGCTATCATTTATTAGTTACAGACCTAAAAGATTGCTTTTTAAGCATTCCTTTGCATCCTCAGGATAGTGAGCAATTTGCATTTAGCATTCCTTCTATTAACTTTAAAGAGCCCTATAAGAGATATCAATGGGTGGTATTGCCTCAAGGAATGGCCAATAGTCCCACTGTTTGTCAAATTTATGTATCATTGGCCATTGCCCCCATTAGAGAGAAATTTCAATCCCTATATATTATACATTATATGTTTGATATTCTTTTAGCCGGCCCAGATTCTAAGGAAGTGAAAGAAGCTTTTGGTTACTGCAACATAATCTTCAACTAGCAGGCTTAAGATTAGCCCCAGAAAAGGTGCAACAAGAATTTCCCTATCAATACCTGGGTCATCAATTGTTATTTTCTGGTATCCGTCCTCAAAAGATTACTTTAAGGCTGGATAATCTGACCACCCTTAATGATTTTCAAAAATTATTGGGAGACATAAATTGGGTTCGATCTAGTTTGGCCCTAACCACTGGGCAGCTTAGACCATTATTTGATATTTTACAAGGAGATTCTGATCCCACTTCTCCGCGCACCTTAACGCCTGCTGCACAAGAATGTATACAGCTTGTGCAAAAATGCCTCCAATCTGCACACCTAAATTATATTGACTATTCTCAGAACTTGATGTTATTTGTGTTTGCTTCAGCGTATTCCCCTACTGCAGTATTTAGGCAAACTGGTCCTATATTATGGGTGCATCAACATGCATCCCCAAGAAAGACAGTTAGATCTTATCCTCAGGCAATGCTTTCTATTATTCAAAAGGCATACAAAATAAGTATTCAAGTTTTTGGCAAGATGCTGGATGTAATTGTTACTTCCTATACTCAACAACAGATACAATGGCTTCAACAGTTTGATAAGGAGTGGGCACATTTCTTGTGTTCCACACCCTGCCCATTTGATAGTCATTTTCCTTCCAGTAAGTTAGGTCATTTTTTCTTTAAATATCACCCTGTGTGTTTCCCCAAGGTTATTTCTCAAAATCCTCTGAAGGGGGCCCGTAATGTATTTACAGATGGCTCTTCAAATGGTTGTGCATTAGTTGTTTCTTTTCCCATTATCAAATGCTCTATACTTAATGTGAAGTCTGCACAATTTGTGGAACTAGCTGCAGTACAATTAGCCCTTCAACATTTTTCTGATGAGCCATTTAACTTATACATGGATAGTAAGTATGTGTATCATATATTGGCTCCCTTAGAAACTGCTGCTTATATAGCTCCAATGTCTCATGTACAAGAACATTTACTAGCCATACAAAGCCTACTATGGAGGCGCTCTCATCCAATTTTTGTAGGACATCTCCAATCGCATTCTGATTTGCCCGGCCCTTTAAGTGAAGGAAATGTCATTGCTGATTTTAATACTAAAACAGATAGTGCCATCATGATGAGAGTCTGGGTATGAAGCAGCCTGCAAAGCTCATACAACTTTCCACCTTAATGCAGGGTCACTTAAATTCCACTTTAAAATTACTAGAGACCAAGCTATTGATATAGTTAAAAATTGTCCCCTATGTGCAGAGTTCTTACCTGTTCCACACCTTGGAGTTAACCCCCATGGTGTCACACCTAATGATATCTGGCAGATGGATGTTACCCATGTTTCTTCCTTTGGTCGACTACAATTTGTTCATGTATATGTGGATACCCATTCTCATCTCATATTTGCCTCTGCTCATACTGGAGAAAGGCTTTAGGATGTTAAGTGCCATTGTTTACAAGCCTTTGCTTATATGGGAATGCCCAGACAATTAAAAACTGATAATGGCCCTGCTTATACTAGTCAGGGTTTTAATTCATTTTGCAAAAATTTTTTTTTATCTCACATAAGACAGGTATCCCTTATAATCCTCATGGTCAGGCCTTGGTGGAACATGCACCTCGCAAAATTAAAGCCTATTGTAAGACCCTCAGAATGAGGAGTTTTCCAGTTTCAGTCGATACCCCAAGAACTCAAAGTCCAGTCCAGTTGCTGCAACACGAAAGAGGCTTTAATGAACAGGAAATGTTTGTGCAAACGGGCTCCTCCAGCATGCAGGCTAGAGAGAAGCCCCCTCCCCCGGGCCCAGGTGTTCTTAAAGGCAAACCAACAAGCTTAGGGAGGGGGTGGGACCCTCTGTCCATTGATTATGTGACCCTTGGAGGCCGCATGGTCTGCTATTAAGGTCAACAGACCTTAGGGCCTCAGGGTGTGCTAAATTAGTTTTGTCTGGGCAAACCGGAGTTGCAGCTATCTCTTTGTTTCCTAAGGACCCTATTTACCACCTGCTGACTCACAGGAAAGGAGGGGCAGTGTGAATTCTTGCTATCTCTGGGCCTTGTGAGAGGAAGTTAGCAAATTCCAAGATACAGATATTGGTTAGCTTTCCAGGTCAGACCATCCTTTATTAACTTCACTTTTGGTCTTTCACTATCTTCATAAAACAAAAAAGGGGGAGTTTACAGGATCTCATCATAATCACCTTTCTCTTGTTCTTTATATTTAAAATGTTTTAACTATTGATGTTGCTACTCGATCTTCGGCCGACAGGCATTGGCGCCCTTGGTCATCTGACTATGGCTTAGTTATGTGGAAGAATGTCAATACTGGAAAATGGTGCACCCCTGATCCAGTTCTAGTATGGTCCCGAGGATCAGTTTGTGTCTTTCCGCAAGACACAGATAACCCTGTTTGGGTGCCTGAGTGGCTGATTCGCCATATGCAGAGGGACGGTATTGTAACAGCCAGAAAGAAGGTCTGATTGGTCTTCAAGAATCTAACCATCCTGATGCCAGTGGGTCTGAGTAGCCATATTTGGCCTTTTTTCCTGACCATTAATTATAGTTTGGATCAAGCAGCTATAAATTTACACTTTGATCCAAAGGACAAGAATTTCACCTTCATCTTAGGCACTGTATTCTGGTTCCATTCTTTTTGTTGTAACTAATGCTACTATTTTGGAGAAAGTTTCAATTGTTTTCATCAGGTCGGATGACTGTAACAGCTGTCCTGTGCCACGTACGCCAGGTGTGCAGCAGAGAAGAAAGGAGATTTCGGGATCATGGCTGCCAGCGCCGCCTTCACAACTGAAGCAACAGTTTCTACCAATCTGTAAATACTGCAGGCACAGTGGATCAACTAGCAGGTGATTTGGATTAAGCCTTAGCTACCCAAAGCACACTTGATTATTTAGTACAAATTAGCATTTTTAAACAAAATTTACAAACTAACCTTCTATAGGAACACTTGAATTTTTGTGAGACGCTCATATGGCTTCTTGTTCTGCCTTTTACACATATCTGTGTTAATGCATAATTTTTCTTCAGAAATCCTGGTGTGATCAGTTTGTAAGTGATACACATGCTTTAAGCCATGCAGATCATTAACATCTATGAAACCTGAGTGCCACTTGCCAATGCAGGCCTTTTACAAGGACTTCAACTTGTGGGGAGGTCATTGGGGGTTTGTAGCCCTTGCATTTGGTGCTACTTTGCCACAGCATTAAACAGGCCCAGGCCAACTTTCTAACAAGACAGATACTGTCTTTGGCTCAAGAGAAAATGCCTCTCTGCCCACGTGTGGCTGACAAACTCTTCACCAGTGACAGGTAAGGCAGAGGAGGCAAATATCCATCCTAAGACAGGAAGGCTATGGGCCTGGGTGACCTCTCCAATGACGGGTAAGGAATTATGCTGATGTCCTCTGCCACCTAAGGCAGGTGTTAATTTATATTAAAAGAAAGGGGGACCTGTAGGGCCCTGCATGGACCCCTGAGGCGCCTTGAGCTAGCCTGAAGCTGTTGGCCAGAACTCTTTGTCCCAAGGCTTTTGTTGGTACTCATACCATGACAGCACACATCATGACAACACACCTTGTGACACACACCCCGTGACAACCATACCTCGTGACAAAACAGGGAGGAGCTAAGCCAAAAAATTCCTATAATTTTCCACTGTGCTATAAGTCGGTATTTAAGCCCATTCCTGCCCCTCAATAAATGGCATTTGGCATTTGGTGTTCCAACATTGCCATTGAATGAATGACCCGCTGTCTTGTCTTTATTTCAATCTCTAGGCCTTCGCCCAATTCATGGAAGAGATGGTAGTACGGGCGCTACAATCTAGGATAATATAAACCACCTTCCTAAAATTTAACTGTACACAGATTTAAATAATATCTAAAAAATACCAGTATAGTAACATTTAGATTGGTGTTGAATAGTTTATCATGAACTATATGACACATCAAATTCCAATATAATGAGTAATTTAATAGTGTTCCTTGTTGTTGCCAATGGAACATCTAAAAAAAGAATGTATCAGAGCACATAAAGTACTTAAAGTTTTGTTATAAAATTATGTTATTCAATCATTGTGATTATGTGTAATGGGGCATAGATTGTATTAAATTCTTATAAGCATATCTCAGGTAAGGCATCCTGCTCAACTAGAGGCTATACCAAGCACCAGAATTACAGGTAGGCCTCTAGCCAGCTGATGTACCTCACTTTCTCAGTGCTGTCCAATAACATTCCCAATCTTCCCACCTCCTCCTCATTGAATTGTCCCAGCACCCACCTTTAGCAGATACTACTTGCTCAGCCAGAGGCCAGTCTGGCTACCAAATGCCAAGTAGGGTGCATACCTATGGATGCCCCCACTCTCTGTGCCACCCCAAATGATCACAAATCCACCTCCCCTCTGTGTCTTGCCTTGTCCCAGCCCCATACTCAGGCAGAGATCTGTTGATTGACGAGATACCAGAAGTACAGTCTCCAACTCAGGTGGAGGCACCATTACAATCACAGGCCTCACTAGCCAAAAGAGAAGAGAAGAAACAGAAACTCTGAAAAAAAAAAATAAGCACTCAACAAAGAATATCTGGAATACCATTAAAATACCAAATCTTTCCACAAAGAATCATAAGAATCAAAATCAAAGAAGACTCAAATCTCAAAGGCTTAGTAAATGTTTTCTTTCTTCTTCTTTTTATTTATTTATTTATTTTATATTACCAAGTCCATTAAAATGAAAACAAACATTTATAGACAATATTTGGGAATTTGGGTGTTGTTCTTTCCAAACTACTTCCTGCTGGTAAGGGGCGCTGTCATGGGGTATTCTAAGAATATCATCGAAAAAAAATTTCCTAACCTTAAAAATGGAGACATCCATAAAGGTATAAGAAACTTACAGAACACCAAGTATATTTGATCAGAAAAAATAGTCCCTCATCATAAACATGCAGAAAAAAGGGAGAACATTAAAAGCTTCATGGGAAAAAGAACAAGTAACACATAAAGGCTGATATTTTGGAATTGCACCAACTTCTCAAGGGAGACTCTAAAAGCCAGAAGGGTCTGCACAGATGTAATGTAGATTCTAAGAGGCTACAGATGGCAGCCCAGAATATGATACACAGCAAAACTTTAAATCATTGTAGATGGAGAAAAGAAGATATTTCACAACAAACTCAAATTTAAACATAATCTATTTACAAATTTAACCCTATATATGGTACTAGAAGAAAAATTCCAATAAAAGGATTTTAAATATACACAAGAAGACACAGGAAATACTACACCACCAAAACCAAAAGGAAAACACAAACACAAACACACACACACACCTCCAAGAACAATAAAATAAAAACAAAAATTAACAACTGCTGGTATTGATATCTCTTAATTTAATGGATTCAATTTCCCAATGAAAAGGTACAGACTAACAGAACAGATTCAGAAAACAAAACAAAACAAAACAACAACAACATAATTTCAGAATAAAGGGTTGTGGAGAGATGTTCCAAGGAAATGGAAGTATGAAGTAAAATAGAACAAAACAAACTTCACACCAAAAAATTAATCAAAAGAGATGGTGGAGGATACTTTGAACATATCAAAGGAAAAATCCATGAAAATTATCTTCAGTTCTTAACATCTATACCCCAAACGCAACTATACTAACATTTGTATGAAAAGAAAAAAAAAAGCACTACTAAAGCTTAAACCACACATTGATAGTGGGAGATTTCAATACCCTACTCTCACCAATGGAAAGACTTAAATGAACCTACCAGATATCTACGGAACATTTTACCAAAGCACGCAAGAACACACCCCATTCTCAGCACTTCACAATACTTTCTCAAAAACTGGCTACAACCTCAGTCACAAAGCAAGTCTCAACAGAAGCAAGAACATTGAAACAGCCTTCTGCATTCTTTTAGACCACCATTGATTATAGCATGATTTCTACAACAACAGAAAGCCTACAAACTCATGGAAACTGAGCAAACTGAATGAAAACTGGATCAAGACCAAAAAAAAAAAAAAGAAACAAAGACAATAGAATTCAATGATAATGAATATACAACATGCCCAAGCTTATGGGACACAATGAAAGCAGTGTTAAAAATTGGAGAGATCTCTTACTAACAACTTAGCAGCACAACTGAAAGCTCTAGAGTAAAAAGAAGTAAGGACACTCAAGTTGGGAAGACATCAGGAAATAATCTCAAGGCTGAAAACAATAAAATAGAAACAATAAGAACAATACAAATAATCAATGAAACATTAATTCATTGAGAAAATCAACAATATAGACAAAATCTTAACAAACTTACAAAAAAGACAGCTATAGAGTATCCAAATTAACAAAATCAGAAATGAAAATAGGGACATAATTATAGACACTGAGGATATCCAAAGAATCATTAGGTCATACTTTAAAAACTTGTACTCCACACTATTGCATAATCTAAAAGAAACTGATAATTTTCTTGATATACACCAATTAATTAAAGTTAAATAAAGATCAGAAAAAATAGAAGCACTCATTAAGTGTCCTAATCAATAAAAGACCAGGGTACTGATGGTTTTCATCTAGAACTCTATTAGACTTTTAAAAAAGAGGTAGTGCCAATACTCCTCAAATCATTCCACAAAATAGAAAAGAAAAGGAACATTGCCAAATTAATTCTATGAGGCTATAGTCACTCTGATAGCCAAACCACATAAAGACTCAAGAAAGAAAGAAAATTACAGACCAATATCTCTATGAACGAGAAAGCAAAATACCCGATAAAACATTGGCAAAGGGACTCCAAAAACACATCAAAAAGATCATTCAACATGATCAAGTAGGATTTATGCTAGAGACTTAGGGAATGTTCAATATTTGAAAAAAATAGGCCTTATCATCTACCATATTAAAAAACGCTGAAAAAAGAAACACATGATCATTTCATTGGATGCTAAAAAAAATCTTTGACAAAATCCAATACCTCTTCATGGCAAAAGTGTTAGAGAGACACATAAAAAACAAAACAAAAAAGAGCAATCTTTCCATGCAAACCCTACAAGAAGAAAATATTTATATAAGTAATTGTTTCTATACTACATACCCTTGTCATAATTACTAGCTTATTAGTACTAATTTTAGACAGTAATTTTAGAAAGAGTGTGGTCATTTTAACTTTTTCTTCTTTGCCAGAAATATTTCTCAGTAGAGGATACTGGAGATACTCTATAAAGGGAAGAACATTTTGATTTGTACTGACTAGGCAGTGTATGGAAGAATGCCAAGCTTTCTCTGGCAGTAGGCTCTTGATGCATAGTCCATTTCACCAGTGCCTACCTCTTGCAGTATGCATTGGCCATCAGCAACAGTAAGTAACTTAACCTGGATGCTTTTCTCAAGAAGTTTGCAACCAATGATGTATCTGATAAAACATTTTTTCCATGACATTATCCTACAGGGATGCTTTCTAGAAGGTTCTACAATGCTAGGGGGTGGCTAAAGAAGAGGGTGCTTTATGTTGGAAGTAGAATGAATTCTCTTTACATCTGCTGTTTCGATATTCTTTAGAGTCAGCTTAACTAGCCAATATCTCATGATGCTTTCAGTCTGGCTATATTATAGTAATACATTTTTTGTTAAGTTTTCCAGTTCTAATTATAATGGCATAAAAATATAATTTAGAATTGGTAAAGAATTACAAATGCATATATGCTGAACTAACTACTGTGCCTTGTTTTCAAACTTAGATTGTTTTGCATCTTGAGTGCAAAATCTACAGCATGTCAGAGTTCCTTTTTTCCCCCTTTCTTCCAATTCAGTACAGATTGTTACCTGTTTTGTGAGACTTGTGGTCCCAGAAGGTAAACTATCAAACATAGGATGTTAGTTTGTTGATGCTTTTGGCCCAGAGCACAAAGGCAAGCCCTTTCTAATATAAAAAAAATCAATGCTAGTAAAATACATTATACAATTGCCTCAAAATTAAACAAGCTTATCATTGTGGTTGAATGTGATGAAGTGTCACCAGAAAGTTGGGCCTGAATGGTTGCTTCATTTGATTACTGTGGCATTAATGATCACTAAAAGACTGGCCTGTGGAACAGAGTCTATTGAATTCACTTGACTGTTCACAAAAAGAAAAAGACAGGTTCAAAGATTGTTACATCCCAGCTCAAGTAACAGTTCACAAATCAAGGAGTTTCCATGCCAGTCCTAAAAGTAGCTCTCATTTCTTGTAGTCACAGGGCTATAGTTGCTAAAAATCAAGCATACCATTTAAGTATGTGAGTTGCTAAATTACAATGAAAATTGAAATTTGCAGGCTTGTCTAGTTTCTAAATTGAATGCAAGAGTAAAAATGGAATCCTGAAAAATGTAATGGAGAAAAGTATGTAGATATACATGAAACTGATAATATTGAAGCCTAGTCTGGAAATTTTAAGGACTTTTTTTTCCACAAAAGCAGTATGCAGCAGCTAACAAAGCAGGCTTACAAGCACATGTGATATGAAAGTGTGACAGTTGATGAGATCTAGAATTACTATATAAACAAATCTCTAGACCTTTCCATGAGAAATTGTCTAGATTGGGTTTAAGGAAGAGGAACAGTACCCTAAATGTGGGAAGCATTATTTCATCGTTTAACAGGATGAGTCCTAGTCTGATTTGAAATGAGAAATGGAGCTGAGCATACATATTCATAACTCTGATTCTTGACTGTAAGAACAATGTGACCAACTGCTTCCTATTCCTATTCCTATACTTTCTGTGTTATGATGGACTGTATTGTTCAGAATTATAAGCTGAAATAAAACCTTTCTCATATTTTGTAATAGTAATGAGACAAATATAGAAGCATACCAGGCTATATATATATATATATATATATATATATATATATATATATATAAAATTTCTTTTTTACATTTACTTGTGGTGGGGGTATTGTTGTTGTTGTTGTTGTTGTTGTTGTTGTTGTATGTGTGTGTGTGTGTGTATAGTTAGGATCCACAGTATGTACATAGAAGCTATGGGACAAATTTTGGGAACCAGATCTCTTCTAATATGAATCCAGTGGATTGGACTCAGGTCCCTGTGTTTAGAGTCTAACGCTATCACTTGGTGAAAATACCTTGCTTTCTCCAGTGTCCTTTAAGAAACATTTGTTCTTTAGAGTTTCATACACAGATTGACACACAATGTACTTTGATACCCTCATTATCCTCTATTATTTATTTCCCCTTCCCACTGCACTCCTTTTTCATCCCATCAAGTTCCTTCCTACTTTCACGTATTTTAAAATTTATATATGGCCTATGGTATTTAATTAGGGTTGTCTCATGTTTATTTGTAGTTATTATGTATTTGAACAGGGACAACTTTCCAGTGCCTACAGCACTGAGGAATGTTCCCGTTTTTTCCTGTAGCAAGCTAAACTGCTTACATCGCCTCAAGGAGTGTGGGGTTGAATGAACTCCCTTCTCTATTCAAGTTGGTATGTTAATTGCCTCGATCTTGTATAGGTAGCCACTACTGATTTGAGTTCATGGGTGCAACAGTAATGTTGTGTTCAGAAAGTTGGATTCATTCCTTTATATCCTATATATTCACTCCTTTTTTTGTTTGTCCTCCTCTTCTCTTTGACTCCAGCTACTTAAACTAGCCTCATTGCTTCAATAAACTGCTCTCTGAAGCTGACTCCCAGAGTTACTTTCAGTATTCTCATAGCTGTCAGAGCCCTTCTCATTGCTTCTGCTCACTATGACTTTGTATGTAGTGGCCAATGACCTTTGAGGATTAAAGAGACCCTACAACTGCTGAAAGAATCTTCTTCTAACAAGGTTGGGAACAGCCTAGGTCTATGATTATAAACAGAAATTGAGAAGGCAGTTTGACAGCATGCCCATTTAGCAAAACCACAGTGTTCTAGAATATATTCAGAGTTAAAGTTTATCCCATTATACAATTAGTGACAATACTCAGTGGGCAGTAAAAGTTTATCTATAAATCATAGAAAGTATCAGTGGTATTCAATACTGCAATAAATATTATTAGGAAAAACATTTGAGAGAAACATCTGCATGTACCTTTTACAAAAGTAATGTGAGTGTATAAGAATAGAAGATGGAGCAATAGATCAGGGAAAGTTATATGGATTGTGTTATTTCAACTTTGCTAGACATTGACTTATTTCTTCAATGGACACAATATTACTAGAATGATATCAAGGTTTCCTTAGTGTTACAAATGAGTTCAAGATACGTAAAAATAACATTAACATGGAAAAGGAGATGGTAATGATGATATATAATGCTAGATGTGAAGATATGATTTCAAATTTAATGATGAATACCTGACGGTCTAGCAGTTCACAAAAAGTTTAGTAAGATAACTATATGCCACATGAAATGGAAATATATAAACTAATTTTCAGTTACATCAACAAAAGTTCATTAAAATGGGTAGTATAAAAACTTGCAGAATTTTTAAATAAGGAAAGCTAAATTTCAAGATTGCCCAAAATAGATTTAAGGAAATCACAACTAATTACCACACAGAATTTTTCATTTCTTTTTTCTTTATGTGCACTGGTGTTTTGCCATGGATGTGAGATGCCCTGGAACTGCAGTTACAGACAGTTGTGAGCTGCCACATTGGTGCTGGGAATTGAAGCCAGGTCTTCTGGAAGAGTAGTCCATATTCTTAAACACTGAGCCAACTCTCTGCCGCCACTTTCATTTCTTAAAAATGTAAAACTGTTACAAAATTTAGACAAGTCAAGAGATGAAAAGAATCAAGAAATATGTATATTAATGACTTGTATGAAGAAATGTCTATACAAAATGATGGATCATCATGACGTTGTAACTTAAAGTTACAAATGAAACCCATTAATGAAATGATATAACAGATCAAATGCACATTATTATGATTCAGAAGTATATTATCAAGGATATAAAAAACACTGTATATTGAGAATTTTATTCAATAAATAACATGAGGTTTTCAAGGAAGATTTAGGGAACAATTATTACTAGACATATACCCCATGCTTATATAAGAAGAAATTTAAATCTTTAACCATTGTCATTGTCTGTTCACAGGCTTTCCCCACAGTTCTAAGAAATTATTCACATGAGAAATATATAGTCAACTGTGAAACCAATAAATAGCATTGAAAAGATACTGTTATACTGGACTGGCACTAAATACATACAAATGATCTATATAAATTACTTTCATAAAATAGAAATATATAAAACCAGCAAAGATAAACATTTAGATATGAACATATAGTACAAAGATGATGATTTTATGTATGATTAAGAGTTTTTTTTTACAAAGAGAATTATAGTATGTACACATATCTCCATTAAAGTATATTTAGAAAATTGTCAGCTGATAGTGTTATATGCAGGTCTGGTATGAAAATTCTTGTGGTATTTGTTTTCATGCTCATTTATAGTGATTTCTATGTTTTCCATTCGGCAAAAGTATTAAACTTATTTTATAAGTGAAAAGAAGACATTGTATAGAAAAATTTTATTCTAATTATTAAACTTGTAGTTTAGATGATTTGTAACTGAAAGTCAAATATTCATAATAACTAAGTATTCCTGCATAGCATGTCCTTTTGTAATGTTTAAAGTGTCAGTGAGATGCTATTTAGTGCTTTTTCAATGAATCAGAAATGTAAGACTTATTTGCATTGTTGCCTCTGGGTTGGTGTCTATTATCAAGTATGAAGTTTCAGTCAGATGTGAGATGGATTGATTCTCATAAAAATGTTTGCCAAGAAGTGCAATATCAGATCCCCATCTGATGGTTGATTTCACAGACATGGCTTGAAATATGCTGCGCGCGCGCACACACACACACACACACACACACACACACACACACAGACACACACACACCAAAAAAAAAAAATTGGTTCCTTTCCATTTTAGGATATCAGGCTGCTTTCAGGTCCTCTGTATATGCTTTGCTTTTGCTTTCTAGCTTCTTCTTTTTTCTTTTTTTCTTTCTTTCTTTTTTTTTTTTTTTTTTTTTTTTTTTTTTTTTTTGTTAATTTAAACTCTCACAAAAACAGCTACAATCAAATCACTACTGTCCTGGAAATTGTGGATTCTCCTTGTTACAAATTGGAGTGTATATTTTTTGGACATCTGCTAAAAGTAGGAAGATAGACCGTTGATGCCATCTTAAAGGATAACATATACTAATTCCCATTTTCCTGAGGAACCGCTATACTGATCTTCAAAATGGCTGTACCAGCAGTGGAGGAGTGTTTCCCTTTCTCCACATCCTCTCCAGCATAAGCTGTCATTGGTGCTTCTAATTTTAGCCATTCTGGTAGGAGTAAGATGGTATCTCAAAGTTGCTTTGATTTGCATTTCCCTGATAGCTAAGGATGTTGAACAATTTCTTAAGTGTCTTTCAGCCTTTTTGATTTCCTCTATTGAGAATTCTTTCTTCATTTCTGTATCCCATTTTTAATAAGGTTATTTGGTGTTTTGTTGACTAGTTTCTTGAATTCTTTGTGTATTTCAGAGATCAGCCCTTTGTCAGATGTAGGATTGATGAAAATCTTTTTCCAGTCTGTGGGCTGCCATTTGGTCTTATTGACTGTGTCCTTTGCCTTACAGAAACTTCTAAGTTTGAGGAGGTCCCATTTGTTAATTGTTGATCTCAATGTCTATGCTCCTGGAGTTATGTTCAGGAAGCGGTCTCCTATACCAATTTGTTCAAGACCAATAGCTGTGAATCCAGCATGGGACTGACTCAGACCCCTGAATATGGGTCTCAGCTAGAAGGACTGAGTAGTCTAAGGGACCTCAGACAGTGGAACCAGTAGATATTCCTGGTTGCACAAAAGGACCTTGCGGACACATCCCCCATGGAGGGATACTGCCTTAACCTAGAGACTGTAGAAAAGTCCTAGTCCCTACTTCAAATGACTGGACAGATTTACATGACTCCACCTGGATGGCATTGCCCTACATGTGGAATTGGGGTAGGGGGATGGGAGAGGAGGGTGGTCATGGTGCATGTGAGGGGGGAGATAGGCGAGGGAGGGAAGGAAGGAGTAAAAGGGAACTGGGATCGACATGTAAAATAATAATAACAATAATAATAATAATAATAATAATAATAAAAACAAAAGGGACAAGAAAGTAACATATAATTATAGTAATACAAATTAATAAATAATACATTTATAAAAACCAAATGATACAATAGAATATCTGTATATTATAATTACAATAGCAGTATGATAAATCTCATCTATTCACTGACATAATTAAAAGATATATTAATAAAAATATTTAGGTACTAATAAAGACATATTAACTACTATTTAAATTGGAAAATAGTTTAGCTTGAAATAAATTTGAATGGTTATATTAAAAAGTACCCATGCACAAGATCATAGATTCAATGCCTAGAACAATTAGGAAAAAAATAAAGAAAACTGCCATTGCCAATTCTATTTTTGTGATAAAAGATTTGATTTCAATATATTTAAGCTTTAACTCAAATTGATACATATAAATAGCAGTTTAGAAGGGAAATGTAACCTGATAATTCAGCCAAGAATATGCTTGAGTGGCTCACTAGGAAATACATACTTGAATGACTTTAACTAGATACCAATTACAACTGAAATTACCTGCTATCATTTTTAGTTATACCAATATCTCATGTATCTATAAAAATGAACATATTACAGATAAAAATAAATCAAAGTCTTTAGTGCTAATTTCACATGTTCCTGTTACAGAGGTCAACCAGGAGAGTACACCCTGACTATACAATCCCATAAGCTAACTACTGATAACTTACAACTACCTATAAATATCACAGAGGACACTTGAAATGACCAGAAATAAGATAATTAATCCACATGTGTAACATAAATTTATTGAGCAAATTTTTACAGGATGAACTCTCTCTGTGGGATGTTTCATCTTCTTAGTAGCTACATAAAATACATTTTTATACATGAAGTAAATCTCTCTTTAATTGCTCAACCAAAGTGGAATGATTTAGAAGTTTGAGCAAAGGGCTTGTCTCCCACTGGTTTATGAGTAAGTGCCATGAGATTATTTTTTATTTCATTTTATCTTGAACCTCATGTACAATTTACCCAGCTATTCCAATATAGTATTACAAGAAATGAATAATAGTAAATACCTTTACATAGTCAAATTTAAGATAATTTTATATTTAAATATTATATTAAGATTACAGATTCACATGTGATTATAATGTAACATGGAGACTCATTTTACTAAAATTTTAAAGTTTAAATCTTTAGTACCATCAAAGAAAATTTCCAGTTTCCATTGAGAGTAATAATTTGTAAAGTATATTATATCTAATGGCATCTTTATGGTGATAGAAAATATCTATCATTCATATTGTCATTTATGTGTGTGTGTGAGGGGCAGATCTTTGCAATGCTTATCACTTTTACATTCAAGTATGTAAAACCACAGTCAATTAATGACCAAACATAGCAATCCTGTATTTTTCCTTTTCTAAACTCTCTCTAGCCCCTCACACCATAACTATCCATTAATATGTCTTACATGTTGTATTTTTAAACATGTTGTATGATGAGCCCATACATGTGTTGCATTTTATGTTATCACATTTTATTGTGGGGTATTCATTAAAGAAGACTTCTAGGACTTTGGACTTTGTTTTAAGTCAATAAAGTCTTTATTAGCCAGCCAGTGACTATATTGGGTGTTCAGGATCCCACTATAGCCCCTGACCCTTCTCAGGGTGAGCTTCTAAACACAATAACCATGTTCTGAGTTGACATACTTCAGTGAACATGAACCGTTAGCTGGAAGCATAGCTACAGAAGCCAAAAAGCAAGGTTAGGACATTCAGAGATTTTCCTAGAACTATGAGCTTTGATAGGGTAGGCATTTTGTTTAGTTTTGACAGGTGATGCTGTCTATGTGCTGAGTTTTACAGCCTGAATATCACTTCCATTTTGTAGTCAGTTGTGCTAAAGACTGTACCTACTAAGGTCTGGGGCCTATTGTAGTTCTCATTGGTCTTAGTGAATAAGTCAAATAGTGGACTTATCCTGCTCTAAGGACCATTAGTTTTACTGAACTGATCTATGATTGGCTATATAATTTAAGATGCAGAGGTCTGCTCTGAATCCAATCGAAATGAGAATTAAAGGCCCAGTCAGTGCTGATAGCAGAGTAGTTTAGCCAGGGGGACTAAGAGATCAGAGACTGATATCAAAGATCTGATTTATGTCTTTGTCTCTTTCTCTTTTTGAAGATTTTATTTTTCCAGCTATTTCAAGATTTTTAGAAATTACCCCTGATCAATAAGCATAGAAACAAGAGTTTCTTATTTTATTTTATTTTTTCAGAGCCAGGATTTTACCTGTCCTACTGCATGTCTTGCTCCCTCTCAATCTGGCAATTCCCCTTTCTTATTTCTAGCCTTCTCTGGCCCCCAAATTCTACCTAGAAATTGGCCATTATTGGTTTTATTAAACCAATCTGATTGACACATCCTCACAGTATACAAAGAGATTATTACACACCAGATATGTCACAGGGTGTTTCCATGTCTCCAAATTTTTAAACTTCCCTTTGTCATCTGTATAATTTCAATTCAGATTAGGGTTTGATGCTCTCCTTTGGTGCTATTTCCACAAACGCTGATATCCAGAGGCAGCAATATCCAGCTGCAATTAGGGACTCTTGAACCTGTCTCTTAGTCTTTTGGGTTAAGATCTGAAGGATGGCAGTGATTCTACTCTGAGACAGGTTGCTTTTGCCTCCCCTTAGCTGGTAGCCAAGATAGGTAGCCTTCTACAAAGTTGGCCTTTCTTTTCTGATATTCTGTAGCCCACAGACTGAATTTCTTGCAGTAGTCCCTCTGTAGCTCTCTTATAATCTGCTTTACCATGAAACCTCTGACAGAAGGGCAGGAGGTTTGCATTTAGTGTCTTTAAATCATGGTGTAACCTGCTCCAGGAATGCTGCCCTCTGTAACCTCCCATTTAAAAGTAAAGATGGGTTGACTCACCTCTGCCAGTAGGAGCCTGAAGAATGCATCTTTCATGTCAAAGACAGAATGCATCTGTTTCTCTTAAAGAATCAGGCTCCTGAGAATCATAGGTTACAGGTTTCTTTATAGGCAAGAGAGCTGTATTTCAGAGTGCCTTGCAGGGCACCAGGAAACTTTTCTCTTCAAGACAGACATTATCAATTACAATCTTCCCCTTTATTTACAGGGTCATTGTGTCTTGCTTAATCTGGATGGAGATAGCTAAACTTCTTAGTTGAACATCTGTAGAAGTTTGGTGTAGGGCCAGTCCTGGGGGTTGGTTTTTGCTCATACCCATAGAAATCTTTATTGTCCATCTAAGAGATAGTCCAAACACCTTTTGATTAGAGGGAGAAATTGCAGCTAGGAGATATTTTTCTAATGGAGGGTAAAGCACCAAAATTTTGCTGTGTATCTATAAGTCTGTGTCTCATCATCAGAGAATGTAACAGTGGCTTTCAGTTTATGTAAAAGCTCTTGTCCTAATCAATTGTTTGTTGTTAAACACCCTTTGAGCTGCCTCTAGTAACTGGGATCTACTTATACCTTTAAATTTTTCAAACTTTTTCTTTTCTTCTTGTTTTTTTAAAGCTATGGCCAACTGTGTGGCAAAGGAAATCTTTTTATCAGATATCTTTAATCTTTCTAAAAAAGTATCTATCTTGGTCAGTGTCCGGCAGAAGGGAAAATCCTCTCTTTTGAAGCTCTGTTGCCTGGCATGGATTCTTCCTGCCCTGTTCATGCACTGTTTTTCTACTCCCTCCCACCCCTAGAGAATGGTGTTTTATAGATCACAGTTTAAAAAGGAGACATTAAAACAAAAGAGAAAGGAGTTGAATTTTCTCTTTTGCTTTGTGCTAAACACTGGGGGAACTTTCCTCCTTCCAGGGGCTGCTCAGAACAGGCATAGCAGAAGGAATTCTCACCTGGGGCCACTTTTTCCCATCCTTGTATGCATTCTGCTTAGATGGTAGGGAGCCTCTGGATGAGAGGCTAGCCCCTGCCCACCTCCACACAGGGACAAGCCTAGGTCAACCAACCCAACAAGGAAGTGTTCCTGGATTGGAACTATTGGAAGTATTTTTGATGTCTCTGGTGGAGTCAAAAGGATTCATGTCCCCAACAGGAGGAGACTATATCTTAATCTGGGGTACAGAGGTATCATATTAGAGAAACACATAGGGAAACAAAACTGACAGAAACACATAGAAAGACATTCTGAAACACACACACACACACACAGAGTTAGGGGGGAGGTCACAACACATTCATATACTTAAATAGACAGGGGAATCCAGTGACATCTCACACAGATCAGTCATGTGTCCTATGTATCCAAACAGAATGCCCCTTAACCAGACTTACCTCCAAAGTTGACTTTCTTTTTCATTACCTTTTGGGGTGAAGACGTCAGACCCATCTGAAGTGTTAGGCAGGGATTGTTCAAAGACCTAGACTATTTCACATTGTGCTGAACATCCCTTCCCCCACAGACACAAACACACATGTCTCAAGATCTGGTCTCTGGGATCTTGGTGGGACCTCCAGAAATGTTGTAGGGTATTCACCAGAAAATACTGCTAGACCATGGGTTTAAGCCAATAGAACGTCTTTATTTGCCAGATGGTGACTTCCTGAGTGCTTAGGAGTTCACTGTAGCCCCAGTCCTTTCTCTGGGTGAATTTTAAGTACAAACACCATGTACTAGGTTGACGTACGTTAGGCAACAAGAAGAGTTAACCTGAAACAGAACTACAGAAACCAAAAAGCAAGGTTAGTACATTTAGAGACTTTTCTAGAAGTATGGATTTCGATGGATTAGGCCTTTGGTTTAGTTTTGGTGGGTGGTACTGTCTATGCTCTGAGTTTCACAGGCTGAATGGTACTTACATTGTAGAGTCAGTTATGTTAAGATCTCTGGGCCTACTAAGGTATGGGAGCCTGTTACAGCTCCATTCTTTATAATACTCAGAGTCACCAGAACTTTAACATCTATCATTAATTCTTATTGTGAAATATTATTTTAAGCATGGATGTGTTGCAGATTATTTATTCATAGCTGAGTGATCTGCACTGGATTGTTTCATGATTTCATTATTGAGAATAAAATTCATATTTGCAACACTCAAGGTTTTTGTGCAAATAAGTTTGTGTTTCTCTACAAAGAATGAACATTAATACAACTTGTGAATTGACTGCTAATTATGTGATCACCTTAACAAACATTTTAAAAACTCTTTTTCAGAGTGGTTGTGAAAATTTAAGTTCTCACTACATATGAATAGAGTCTGGTGATTCAGACCTAATAAACAACACTGCTTATAAGGCTAAGGCATGAGGATCACAAATTCCAGACCTGCTTGAACCAAAACCTGGGGTAATCAGTGTTTTCTCACCAACCAAATACATAGTTACATTTTGCCACCTAACATTGTAGTCATATAATGCTTTTACTTGGATCAACATTTTGTGTTTAGATGAGAATCACTCAGGAGAAATGATATTCACTGACAAATGAAATAAGAGCTTTTTGTTATTTTTATGAACAACTTTCTATTTTTCTAAGTAATTAATAATTCTGTTTGTTTCTATGTGCTTAAAATTAATTTATTTTAATATCTCCTCTTCTTATTCCAAGAAACACCAATTGTCTAAATTTGTCAAAATTATTTCTCAGCACATACCCATAAAGCATCATATCAACTCAATATCCCTGGGTCATGTATATGTATGTATGTGTATCATAGATCTTACAGATATGTGCACAAATCAAAGCAGGAGTAGATAATTTAACCATTGTTTTCTCCCTGGTGTTACATCTTACTGCATACATTTCTGAGTTCCACACTTAGTTAAAAAAACTGTCTAAAGAGATGCTACACAGTACAGACTTCAGTCATTCTTTTAAAAATATGTGCCAAAGGAAATTTTGATACCCTTTTGTTGTTTCCAATTGTTTTAGAGTTTGCTTAGGGGTTTGTACAGGAACTGTGATTTGCATTTACTCAAACTATGAGCCTTTCAGGAGTGCTGAGCAAATTTGGCTTGGACACAGGGATCTAGACACTCTTTGTAATGTGTTCTAAAAATATTCACAGGTGATTCAAATCTCCAACTTAAAAACTAAAAACAGATTTTCTGAAGATTTGCAAATGATAACCAACCCTTTTCAGTCTTGTTTCATCTGTCAACAACAATTCCAATAAACTGACAAGTTGACTTTATATCTAGGGCTACTTATTAATCTCTCTATCTTTTTGGTAAATAAACTATTTATGATCTTGGTACTGTAGGAGTCTTGCAAAAATGGTCAGATGCAGGCTTTTTAAAAGGTATGAAATGTTACTCGGAATTCTTTAGCTGTCAGACTGAAAGTCCGGTAGGAAAGAGAAAATGGAAAAAAAAAAAAACAAGAGGGAGACAGAGCAAAGTAATGCTGTGCGTGTGTGAAAAGTCATCTAACAATGCAGATGCTTCATTGGCATACCTTAAGCAACAACTTTAAAAGTTAATATTCAGATAGCTAAAGAAATTCTAAAGCCTTTATAAACAGGGGACAGTCCCTCGACCAACAGCATTGGAGACCTATGTGAACTTGAAAGATTCTTAGGAAATGCTTCAGACATGATGAACTAGTATCTGTACCCAAAAATAAACCACAGGGTTGCTTTTATGTTATACATATGTATTTAATTTCTTTTAAATTTAATGACATAGGATTTGAAGGTGTAGTTTAGTGCTTGTGTGCTCAAGGCATTGGATTTGTTCTCTAGCACTGGGGAAAACAGAAAAAAATTAATGTATTTTTATTAAAGTCACGAAGAATTTATTAAGTTATTTTGTTGTCTCTATTGACACATTTTTGTGATTTTATAATAATCCAATAGGTTGTATGGGGGGGATTGGTGTTTTTCGAGACAAAGTCTCCATGTAGCTTTGAAGCTTGTCCTGGAACTAGCTCTTAGAGACCAGGCTGGTTTCGAAAGCACAGATTCGACTGCCACTTCCTCCCCAGCCCTGTGCCACCACCGCCCTGCTCCCAATAGTTTTGTATTAATAGAAAACACAGAAATGCTGGCCTAAACGTCACTGACGTTGTTATCCTTATTGCAATCCTTAATTTCTGTCAAATCTGGTTGCCTTAATAGACCCAGATATTATCTTTTTCACTAAGCTTGCTCTGAAGCAGGAACCAGAAAAGAGTCCACTGCATCAAGTGCCTTTTTGAGATCCTGGCTATGCCAACAGCAGCTGATTTTGCATTTGAGGCTGATATAAAGTATTTTCCAGTTATTTTGTTGACACTTGCCAACCAGTTGTCTGTTTCTACAGAAACATGCTGTTCCAGCTGCCACCTCAAAAACTTGGGCAGTGCTATTGAGGACAGGGCTACTGAGCAGGGGCGAGCCTCAGAGCACGGGCTGGGAGTGGCAGAGGACGTTTGGGAGCAGGGTGAGGTTAGAATGCAAAGCCAACGCGTGTGGGGCGTGGTCAGGGCGGGGCAAGTACGTGAGGAATGCTGGAGCCTGAGGTAGGGGGAGGGCCAGAGCTCACGCGGAGTCCCAACAATGGTTTCCTAGAGCTCGTCTCCTAGCTACATCTGTTGTCCCTAGCCAGCCGGGAGTTGGTCAAGTCTGCTCCAGGCTGCGGGCTGTCTAGCGGCTGCGATGGACACAGAGCGGGGCTCACTAGCTCCTAGGGATGTGGATGGTCCCAAGAAGGAAGTTCAACTGAGGGTAATCCCTTCGGAGCTGAGGTTCCTGGATGCAGTTTCTGGGAAAGTGTACAGACTCCCGCTTATAGTACATAACCTGGGCCGCTGGAATCAGAAGATGAGGTTTCAAGAGCCCACAAAGCCACAGGTCAAAGCTCCTGGGTAGCCCCTGCACTTGAGTATCCTTTTGGCACAAAGACCAAGATATAGGCTCCTAAGGAATTTGGGGAACCATTGTGTTTGCTGAACTGTAGTCACTGGGCCTGGGAAGATAACACAAGAGGGGAGGGGTGGGAGGAGAAAGTAGTGTCTGAAGGGGAAGAAGAGGAGAGGGAGGAAGGGAAGGAATGGAGGAGAAGGATAGAGACAGGGAGAGAGGAAACTGAAAGAGAGAGGGAAGAAGAGAGGGATGGAAGGAGGGAGAAAGAAGAGGAAATGGGGGAGAAAGGGAAGGAGAGGGAGGAAGGAAGATTAAGGAATTGAGGGAGGGGGCAGATGATGGAAATAAGGAGGGAAGTGAGAGAGGGAGGGGGAAAAGAGGAGAAGGGAGGTAGATAAAGTTGAGAGAGGTGGAAATAGGAAAGGCAGAAGGGAGATAAGGCTTGTAGAAAGAACCCTTTGTTTGAAGTAGGGAGCATGATTAAGGCAAAGCTGATAGAGAATATTTCTTCATATTGTGTTTGGAAAGAAGAAAGGCCTTGTTCTTGTTTTTATTTTTAGTTAATAGAAAATTACATTTATGAAGCATTATACATACAATGATGGTTACCATCTACTTCTAAGAATTCCAATTTCATGCACCATGTCTTCATGATTGTAAAGTTTTCTTAGAATCCTAGGAGACCTTTTTTGCGGTGTTTTTTTTTTTTTTTTAATTGCCATTTAAAAGTAAATTTCCTGATTCCTTTAGGGATTACTAGTTAAGACATTAGTGGGAAGTTTTGTGTCAGACATATGTCTACTCTCATAGGACTAGAAACTATAAGGGGCATTTTAGTACAGGCCTAGTCATCATAACCCATAAATATGTACATTTGTTATTTATCACTTTAAAGCTGAAAAACATTTTTTCCTCTTAGGTGGGAATAAAACTTGTCCTTGATAATAATACATACTCCCTAACTACAGTTTCTCATAATATTTCCTTATAAAGAACTAATAGTGCTGATTTTATGTGTTTTCTACTTCAGTTCAAACTGTTGTTGACCAGTCTGGATAAGGAACTTGCTTCTGGCCTTCAAATGACAGCAATGGTAGAATATCATCCTGATAAAAATGAAGACATGTTTGATCACATGTATATTTCTGTAGGAAATAAAGTACTAGAGATTCCTCTGATTGGGTATGTAATCTTCACATCTCTGTCTTGTACCAGTTTTGTTATTATTAAATTGTACTAATACAATTAAGAGAATTCTATAAAGTAGAGCTTACAATCTTAATATGAAGTAAGTATGTCATGAGATTTGTTCTTATGTGTCAATGAATTTTGAAACATGTCTGAAAATACACACTACTTATATACTGCATTGAACACATTAAATGATAGACACATGTAGCGAATCAAATGTCTTTTTTGTACACAAATCTCTTTTTATACTTTGGGCTTGTTCATTTTTGTCATCTTGATACAAGGTAGAGCCCCCTAGGAAGAGAGAACCTCAATTGAGGTTATTATCTCTTTATTCTTCAGTAGTCAAATCTGTGGGGACATTTTGATTAATGATTTGTGTGGGAGAGCCTAGTCCAGTGTGGGAAGTGCCTTTCTAGACCAGATTGTTCTGGGGTGTATAACAAATCAAGCTAAGCAAGCTATAGGGAACAAATTAATAAGTAGTGCCTCGGTGCTTAAGTCCTCTGCTCCTGCTTGAGCTCCTACCCTGGCTATACTCAGAGAAAGACTGGGATCTGGATATTTAAGCCAAATAAACATTTTCTTCCCTAAGCTGGTTTTGGTCAGCCTTTTAGCATAGCAACAGAATGTAGCTATAGCACTCCCTAAATGTTATGTTATACAGTCAGTGCTTTTTTCATTTATTATAGTTTATGGCAAAGTGTTAAAGTCACTTCCTCCTTTTTGATCAGTTTCAAAATATTTGTGTAAATTCTCAAAAGGTATTTTATGTATGTTAGAGTAACAATAAATTGAGATAAATGAGTAGTTTGTCAAATCATACTTATATGATAAAGTCTGCTTTCCTTGTAAAAAAGGTTGCATTATACTTACATGTTATTTCATAACTCCTTGTTGACAACAGTGTTATCAATATCCCTGCAAATAAACTGAAATGTCTTTTAAAGGGTTAAAATGTATATAAAGTGTGTGTGTGTTTGTGTGTGTGTAGTGTATCCTTTATGGACATAACTATGAAGATGTTATTATTGTTAAACATAATGTGTGCTTCTTTTCTCTCTTAGGCTAATTCCAACCTGTCAATTGGAAATTGTGCCAGTAGTTGATTTTGGCACATTAGTTGCCAATAGTAAAGTGCATTGTAAAGAGATTAGTATTATTAACCATGGCAAAGCCCCAGGTAAATGTTTGGTGTCATATAAGCTCACAAATTTAGAAGATTTGCTATAATTTTAAATTGCATATTGTATAGTAGATTTTCTAAGTCATGGTGTTGAGCATTTGAAATATTTGAATACCCAAGGACCAGGAGTGTTGTGACTACAAAGGATAGATATGCAATCACTCAGGAAAAATGAACATGCCTCTTGTAATCCATATTATTAGAGCCTATTAGTTATGTGACTGGCGATCTTTGTGAAGATGGGAGGTAGGTGGGTGTTTTAGAAGTATATTGTTCTTATGCTCATCCAGACTGAACTAGACAAACATCTTTAAGGAAATTGAATTTTAGATTCTTAATTTATGAGGAGAGTAGTATATTATGGTTAATTAGGTATATGCAAAAAATTTTGATACTGTTTCATCATGAGCATGAAATAGTTCTTCTCTTTGTCATATTCAACTTGGCATTCACATCATGATTTACAAAAGGCATTTAATAATTTATTATTTATCACTGGAAAAACACTTTTATCCAGACAATTATTTTTAGAATTTTTTTTATGCCTAGATGTTTTCACAAACCTTTGTCATGCACCATTTTTATTGATTGCAACAAGGGATATATATAATCTGTCATTCTTTTGATGTGATAGTTAGCTACATTCGTTGCAAGATTGTGGTTTTTCCCAATCTAATATGAGGACTAATACTAGAGAGTGACCATCTCTCTGAGACTGTATGTCAAATATATAATTAAATCATAAATCCAATACTTTACCACTAGATTCTTCTTTTGTAGCTGCTTGCTTGAACATTGGGAATTATTAATACAAAGACAATCTATCCCATTACATATTTCTTCACAAAATATACAAGAATCAAACTGGTAGTAATTTCTGATTGAAATTTGTTCAGTTAGTTTTCAGTGATTTGATTATTTGATGGGTCAATATTCATTGTTTGGGGGTTTACAGAATATTAGGTTCCTTTTCAGCTTGATTCTAATGTAAATAATAGAGTCACTTAAGGCAAGTGGTTAAGGTTATTTGATTCTGAACACTGGTAATATTTCTGAGTAATTGTATATTACTAAAAATTTTTTATTTTGCTCTCCAATTTCTGTCTTAACTTGTTCATTTATAATCCTTTAGGGATTAAAAATAGTAATGTATTATTTTAGTCTACCCGTTATACAAATTATAGTTGTATTATATGTAAAAGCTCTCTGAATTAAAATGTGGATTTAATTTTAATGGAATATTTAGTGTAGTTTGTCAGTGAAAAGAATGAGTAAAAGATAACTGCTTTTCTGAGTGCAAATTTGGCCATGTTTCACACTTAATTGCTTCATTTACTAATTGTATAAACCTGGGCAAATAATTTATTTTTCTCAAGCATCCATTGCATGCTTATACTTTTGAGATCAAGATAGCTAAGTATCTGATTTCTTATTTGTAAATGGAAATAAGTAATTGAACATATAGCTTATAACAAGGATTGAAGAGCATGTATTTGGATATATAGTGTTCTTAGTATAAATACTTTCCAAAAATGATTATATAATATTTTTAGCTAGTGATGATGGTTGAATTCTAACACTGGGTTCAGATTTGTTGGGTGATGCCAGTATATATAATCAGAATAAAAGCTGTTAGATTTGTTCCACAATCAAACATGTGTATAATATGTGTTATAAATTGTATCTCTTACTGTCTTTAGGTATATTTAAAACAGAATACCAGGGTCAGTTACCTATTGTCATTTCTCCAAGTAGTGGTACTGTGAAGGCTAAGTCATCAATGGTCCTCAAAGTGGATTTCTGTGCAGACCAGTCTCAATTTGTAAATGAAGTGGCAAGGTAAATACACTGTGTTTTTTTTGAGAAATGTTTGTATGGAACTTAATATTTACATTTTTCATGTTTTAGAGTGATTGCTTCTTTGTTTACCAGATCCTTTTTCTTTCATTTGCTATTTATTTATTTAGTTATTCTTATGTGGCACGACATACAAGTGTAGCTAGTGCTCAGCAATGGAAAGTGAATGCTGAGCAGCATATAGATATGAGGATCAGTAACTCCTAGTTTCAGTTTTGTGGCTTAAAGGGAATGGTCTGAATGGTCCAAGGAGTCTAGTAATAAATAGGTAGTTGAATCACATACAAACAATTAAATAGAATCTAGGTAGCAAATAGAAGTGATATAAATGGTATGTGTGTGTGTGTGTGTGTGTGTGTGTGTGTGTGTGTGTGTGTGTATGGGGGGCAATAGATGTTGATGATATATTGGATTGTGTAAGTAATTTCAGGCAAAGAATGTGTCAGATTTTAAACCTTTGAGATAACAGTGTTCCCTATTGAAGGATCAGAGGCAATATAGAGCCGAAGAACTACAAGAGCTTGATGCTAAGGTGAGACTAAAATAAAGGAATGACACATGATCCAGTAAAGGGTGTTGGGGCAGCATTTTTTTTTAATGAGACTTGCTTTCGTTCTTAGATGTGGTGTGCAGTAAAGACACCGAGTCACCACTTGTACATAAAGTAATAAAGTAGGAAATATGAGTGTGCTTTACATAGTAATATAGATGCTATTTTATAAAACTTCTGTTAGAATTTTTTCATAGATCTTTTCTCCTATATGTGTGTGAGCTAGTAAATTGCATATGAGATGTATTTCTTATTGAAGGCTACAGGTGTAGAATTTGAGAAACAGCTGTGAGCATGAGGAGCAGTTTGCATTTTAGAAAGTCACAGTAGCAGCAGCGAATGAAACAGATCAGGCAATACAAGAAGGACTTGACAATCTGACTAGATATTATAAAAGCAAAGTCAAAAAGAAATAGAAAAGGGCAGAATTAAGACCCAAATTGGAAGAACTAGGAGAAGTGTGTCTATTTAATTAATTTGATGAGTTAATGAAAGAAGGAGCAAAAAAGAAGAAGGAATGTGTAGAAGAAACTTCTGATGTGGCATGGTAGGACTGGTTTCATTTTCAAAATCATCATGGAGTATATGGTTATGGCTTATTAGATTTACATGTTCTAAACCCCAGAAAGCAGGTTTGTCTAGATAATTTTGGTAAAGGTATTAGGGGTATATGTGTTGTGAGAATTACACTGAAAAGAAGAGGGAAATATGAAACAGTAAGAGAGGAGAAGTAAATAGTTTATGGAGAATCTATGACTTAGGATAAAAAGTTAGAGCATGAATGAGTGAGTTAGAACCCAGGAAAGTATGTGATGTCCAGGAATCTGAGGAAGGACAGATATGCTGAGATATGGTATGGATAATGGCAATAATTATAGAAAATGTTGTAAATAAATGTTTTGATGATAGCCAGTTATTTGTGATATCAGTTTGGGTTAAGTTGAAGGGATTATATTTGTGCCAGAAAGGAATAAATATGTAACAGGAGTCCTAAATGAGAACTGAAATTAGTCTGGAATTTTTCTGAGATATTTTTTGATTTGGGGAACTGTGGTATTTGGATGTAGATGAGAGATTGGGTTGGGCCTGGGTTTCAATGAATTAGAATGGAGATTGGAAGTTCTTGAGCTAATGTTATATCATGTAACTTCTGTATTTATGAGATAGTGATATGGATTTTCCATTAGTGCTTTCTGGGATCACATCATTAGTTCCCCCCATCCTAGTATTATTGATTCGAGTATAGATGTACTTTATAGATGTAGGCACACCATGGAACCTGATAACCTCTAGCAGTATATGAAAGGAGCTGATCTTCATTTGCTGAGTTAGATATGATGTCATTTAAAAAACACTTTATCCAAATAGTTAGAGGAAAATAAATATATGTATATAAATATATAATGAAAATACTTACATGTATGTATATTTTATTATTTAACAGAGTGAGTTTGCAGGGTCGTCCTGATACATTCTTGAACATCAAAGTTCATGTGGTTGAACAGATAATCGAATTGTTTAACATGCATAGTGACAGGAAATTGGAATGTATACGATTTGGTTCTGTTTTCTTTGGAACATCAAAAATTGAGCATGCACTTCTGTTTAACAACAGCCCTGAAACCATAAACTGGGTTGCAATAATGCAAGATGATTGTGTTGGCGAAGAACTGGTAGGTGAATAGAACGTTAAGTGGTACATCATGTCTAAATTAAACCAGATGGTTGCTTCTTGCAAATTAGTGACTTACTCTGAATATTTCTATTCTCAAATTTTGAATCATATCATGTGCCTTAGTCATATTTAGGTATATGTTACTTTAGAGATAAAAACCCTTCACTTTCTAGGTTCTAAATTTGCAATAATTACTTTAACCTTTTAAATATGTTGTTCACTTTCTCCTAATATGCTTTTTTGTCTTATTTTATGTTGCAGGGAGCAAATATTCATCAAAGGACAGATATTGCCTTAAACAATCTCCCCTACTTAAACAAAATAAAGAAAATAGATATGACTGATTTTATCTCCTGTGTTCCCAATGAAGGGACTTTACTTCCTTACCAAAAGATTGTAATTACATTTTGTTTCAGCCCAAAGTAAGCAAAAGTGAATTCAATTGTAATGTCAATTATTAAGAAAATATATAGTCTCTATACACTAACTTATTTAATGTCATAATAAAACATGCTAGAAAACAAAATTAGATTTTTCTAAATGCATTTCTAAATATTTCTAGCATGTTTAAGATTTCCAATATTTATAAGTATGGCATCCAATAGTTTTTTTTTTTAATTAAAAAAATGTCACAGATTGGAAATGGGTTGGAGTTAAAGTTTTAGCTGTTTTAGATTGCATAAATTAATTTGTACAGCCCAGAACTTGCTGCAAGAATATTGATGTGCATGTAGTATTTATAGATTCCACCAGATAGGAAGTGATGCTCTTACCAGAACAAAATTCTGACTGAATACCATTAAAGTTAAACCAACAGCACCTGCTTCTGTTAACCCACAGTATTTAACAAAATACATGCAGTGTATATTTCAGAGGTCTTTGTACGTGCTTTTATTTATGCTGAAAATATTTTTGAAAATATTAAATTTATGGTAAACAATGCAACAATATCTTAGTCTGTTTGTGGGCAAATAACTTACCCAGCTGTGAGAAGCTACTTCTGTGAGAGGGACTTATTTAGTGTACTTTAGTCACAACATTGTTACTTAGTAATATGAGATGTTTAAAGGCGAAGTTTTGTTTTAATTTAAGAGGATGCTATGGTTAGTTTTAATTATCTACTTGGTAGAACCTCGAATGACTTGGGAATCTCAATCAATGTTAGATTATCTACAATAGGTTGGACTATGACCATGTATATAGGAGAGTGCCTTAACTGATAAAGAAAGACCCATTCTGAAAATGGGTGGCACTATTCTCTGTTTTAGGATCTTATGCTGTATAAGAATAATAACAAAAAAGCTTACTGAATAATACACTATGATATGACTACATTTACACTTAGAATGCTTTACATTTTTGTCTTTATTTCCTTTATATAATGGAATCTGATCTGGAATTTTGAACTAAAATAAAACTTTCTATTTTTGGTTGCTTTATCATGTCAACAGAAACAAAAGGCAGAAAGCTAATCGATAATTGCCCTACTCATATAATCAAAAATTATCTTAGTTGTATTTCTGTATAGAAAGTTTCTTTGGGAAACCTATAAGATTATGGTCTACATATACAAGATTATGATGCTATTTTGTATGTACATATGTGTAGCTTCTCTGAGTGTATAAGTGGTTGTTGTGAGCCACCTGATATGGGTGCTAGGAACCAAACCTTGGTCCTCTTAACTGTTGAGCCATCTCTCCAGCCTTCGCTACCCATATGTACTTTTAAAGAGATCCAAATATTGTTTCCTATGACAACATTTTCACTCTATTTGTGAGTCTAGTATGTAAATTTAGGTGCAAATATTTGCAGTCCTTCTTAAATATGTCTTTTAACATACCATATATGTTCTAATTTAATATTACAAATCCAATTTTTGTGTATTTCAATCTCCACTGGTTGAAGAGCTAATCTGTAACTAAGCAAGATAATATAGTCAATGACCAGGCCCATGTTGTAACCTATCTATATCTTTGTTTCTGATTTTCTTCTTGTTTTCATCTTTCTATTATACTTCCTTGAGAAGATCTGACTCGTATCAAATTATGTTCTCTTATTACTTCTTCAATACCTGAAACTTGAGTGTGGTTAAATATGAGTTTATTTCAATATAGAAAATGAAAATGTAACAAGGGAAAATATGGGTTACTATAGGGACTAGTCAGAGTGCTTAGCTAACAATGAATTCTGACTAGAAGAAAAATACATTATAGACACTGTGACATGTGATGTAACTTTTGGCAAGTTGGGATACATTAGTCTTGTTTTCAAAATATTTGTATTAATTCAGTTTTATTCTCCTGAGCTTTTTGCTCTGAGATATTCTTTTGTTAGTAAATTTTGGAAATGAATAACAGTTGTATTTTTATTCCTTTCCATCTGCTTGCATTGATTTTTTTTTATGGATTAGGTCAATAATTTATATTGATAAGTGAAAAAAAATGTGACCTTTGCTTTAAAAATAATTGTGATTTTTACAGGCTTGTAGTTGATGTTAAAAAGGACGTTGGACCTTCACATAGGCAAGACTATGCACTCTTTGTGAGATTTGATTCTGTGGGAAGTAAAGATGGATTTTTAAGAGATGATAACTCTAACACCATGAAAAGTAAGTATGAAATGAATAAGATCATTAAATGTGTATTGGTTCAAATTATTTAAGAGAAAACAATAACAAATGTGAGGGACTGGGGAGGAATAGGATTGGAGTAAATTGGAAGTGAATTTAATGCTCATTATATGCATGTGTGAAATTTTCAAACAAAATTAAAATAATGAGCATCAAAATCTACAGAAAAAAAATGTAAACTGCGTAAGCTTTACATTGAACAAAAATGCAGACATTTCATGACTTTCATATACCATCTGTGGTATGTGAAGACAACCTTGGAACGATTTACATTATTTCAACATTAGAATTCAGATAATTTTAAATAAACATTATGATCTCAGAACTTGAGAAATTAAAAACAAATATTATCATTATGTGTATATGGCAAGGTTTGTTCTTAGGACTTTACATAAAACAAATGAGCCATTCTATTTTGACCAGAACTTTACTTCCAGAATGTTATTTATAGTAGCAGTTAAAGAACAAGATTGAGATCTAGTAAGTAGAGTAGAGAGTATAATACTGTCTTTGAATATATACTACGAGTATGTGAAGACCATGTATTTTGTATGCCACATATCAAGAAGCATTAAAATTTTTGCAATTGCAGGTAATTTTGTGTTGATTGGAGGTAAGCAAACATGTAGTAGTGCTTGATTCAATTTTAATAACTTACATCAAATATTAATGAATAGGCAAGTTGCAGATCAAACTCTGAAAAAGTGAACTATGCCTGGGAGATATAAATACATTCTATAAACTTCTGAAAGCCAAGCGTCTGGAAGATTTGTAGGCGAGTATGGGAATATACTGTTACCAAGTTTAAATAAATGGTAATCTTGCTCAGTATGGCAGAAATGTCTTCCTGACATTACTTATGCCATACCTTGTCATACTGAACTAAATTTACTGCTCAGAGAACATTTCCTTGTTGTTTTCTGGTTAATTCATTTTTAATCCTCATTTATTGAACATAGATTTCTTTTTCATACAGTTCTCTTGAGTATAGTTTCTCCTCTCCTTATATCTCCCAGTTCCTCCCTACCTCTGTTCCCTTTGCATATATTCCCTTACTGCCTCTCATTAGAAATAAACAGGCTTCTGAGAGATAACAACTAACATGACAAAATAAAATATATTAATATGAAGCAAAATTATCACATCAGATTGGGACACAGCAAACCAACAGGAGGAAAAGAGACCCGAGAGTCAGAGTTTCATAATCAAAAGTCTCATAAAAATATTAAGTTAATAGTTATAATATATACATAGAGGAGCTTTAGTCTCTGTGAGCTCATGTCCCCCTTGCTTAGTTGACAGAGAGGACCTTGCTTTCATGGTGTTCTCTCTGCCCTCTGGTTCTTACATTCTTTGCCTCCTCTTCCCTTCTCTTCCATGTGATTTCCTTATCTCTGAGGAAAGGGATTAAATTAAGATTTCTCATTTAAACACTCTCTTCACAAAATGTCTGACTGAGTCTCTCATCTGTGCCCATCTGCTGCCAGAGGAAGCCTCTTTGATGTTGACTGGATAAGCCACTTATCTATGAGTATAGCAGAATGTCATTAGGAGTCATTTTATTGGTTATCTTTTTCTATTTTTTTAACCATTAGTGTTTGCTTTTGCCTTATGTCTCTGGGATATCTTAGTCTCTAGATTCTGGTTACCCAAGCAATGTTTAGTATGGGTTCCTTCTCATGAAGTGGGCCTGAAGTCAAATCAGACAATTGCCCTAGTGTATTTTTCAGGCAGAACAGGTTGTAGATCAAAGTTTTGTGGCCAAGTTGGTGTGCTCCCTTGGTAATGGGGCCATGATGTCAGGTTGCAGAGAACAATACTTGTAATGAAAACACCATGAATTGTTTGATAATTTCCAAGAGACCTCTTTGGCCAACAACTCAACTGAAAGTAACTCAATGCTACCACTGGAAGCCATGTCTGACAACAAGAAATGGCCATTTGAGAATCCATGTGCCTCATTTCTAGGAGTTACTAGGATCACTTTCATACATTCCAGGAAGTTTCTTCAGTACTGGGATTCTATATCATCCTCTTCAAATGGCCTCCAATTCCAGCCAACTCTCCATGGACACTTTGCCTCCATTTGTTCCCCTGCATATACCTGATTCCCCTGATCCTGTCCCCAATTTCCCCAAGTCAATTCCCCTGATCCTGTCCCCAATTATCCCAAGTCTACTTTAAAATCTATTCTGTTTCCACTTCCCATTCCCAACAACATCCATGCATGCGCCTTAAATGCTTCCACTTTAACTAACTACTGCATCTAGGGATTATAACTTAGCTATCACGTATTCAATATCTAATATCTACTTAGAAGATAATGCAGTGAGTGGAGTGGGAGTTAGGAGAAAGAGAATGGGAGGAGAGGAGAGCATGTTGGACCAGGAAGATTGAGTCAGGGGAGGAATAACTGAGAGAGAGAAAAAAATAGATACCATAATAAAGGTAGCCATTATAGGTTTGAAGAGGAAACTGACTCTAGAGAAAAGTTCAGAGACCTACAAGGATGACACCAAGTAACAATATGAGCAACAGTGGAAAGGCTACCTTAAATGCCCTTCCCTGGATAATGAGATTGATAACTAACTTATCCATCATCATAGAGCCCTCATTTAGTAGCAAATGGAAACAGAAGCAGACACTCACAGCTAAACACTGAGCTGAACTCCTAGAAGCCAGTTGCTGAGAGGGAGGAGTGGTAAGAAAATGGGGGCAAGACCAGACTAAAGAAACCCACAGAGAGAGGTGACCTGAACAGGGTAGAGCTCATGGACTCCCAGACTGATCGCTGTGAAACCAGCATTGTACTGACTCAGACCCCCTGAACGTGGGTCTCAGTTAGAAGGCCTTGGCAGTCTAATGGAACTTTGACAGTGGGAACCAGGATGTATCCCCTGGTCCATGAAAGGACTTTGGGAGCACATTCCCCATGGTGGGATAATCCCTTAGACTATAGGCAGGAGGGAGGGCTAAGTCCCTACTCCAAATGACTTGACAGATTTTGGTGATCCCTCCTAGAAAGCATCACCCTCCCTGTGGAGTAGTGGGATGGGATGAGAGGAGCATCAGGGAGCATGAGTGAGATGGAGGGATAGGGAACTGGGATCAATATGTAAAATAAAAAAAATAAAAGAGAGAGAAAAATAAAAGTAGCTAATGCATACCCATATTTTTTTTCTCGGTCTGGTTTACCTCATGATCTCAGGATTTTTTTTTTAATAGTTCCACCTATTTACCTGCAAATTTCATGATTTCATTTTTTATCAGGTTGAGCAAATTGTATAATTGTACCACATTTTCTTTATTCATTCTTCTGTTGACGGTCATCTAGTTTATTTCTGCTTATTATGAATCAGCCCACAAAGGACATGATTATGCAAGTGTCCTTTTGATAGGATGGAACATCCTTTGGGTATATATCCTAGAGGGCTATAATTGAATCTTGAGTTAGAACAATTCTCAATTTTCTGAGGAACCATGATATTAATTTCCATAGCAACTGTACATGCTTCGCATTCCCACCTGCAATGGAGGAGTTTTCCCCTTGTTCCACATCCGTGGCAACATGAGCTGTATTTATCCTTTATTGAATGTGGAGTTGGTAAAAATCTTTTCCCATTTTGTGGGCTGCTGCTTTGTCTCATTGATCGGGTGGTATCTTTTACCTTACATTAACTATGCAGTTTCATGAGGTCACATTTATCATTAATTATAGTGTCTGTGCTATAGGTGTTCTGTTCAGAAAGTCTTCTGGGTCAATGAGTTAAAGGCTGTTTACTACTTTGTATTCTATAAGCTTTATTGTATCTGGTTTCAAATTTGATGCACTTCAAATTTAGTTTTATGCAGGGAGGTAAGTGTGGATCTGTTAGTATTTTTCTACATGCAGACATCCAGTTTAATCAACACTTTTGTTGAAGATGTTTTCTTTTTTACAGTGTATAGTTCTGTCTTTATTTTTTGCTCCAAAAACAAGGGTCCATTTAAGTGGACATAAATGTGTCTGTTTCTGTGCAAATACCATGTGGTTTTTATTACTATAGCTCTGTAGTATAACTTGAAATCCAGACTAGTTAGAACTCCAGTATTTCTTTTGTTGTTCAGGATTGTTTTAGATATCCCTGTTTTTTTTTTTTTTTTTTTTTTCAAATTTTCCATGTAAAGTTGAGAATTGACCTTTCAAGATTTGTAAGGAATTTTGTTGGGCATTGTGTTGAATTTGTAGACTCCTTTTGATAGTTTGGCCATTTTTTTTCTGTGTTAATCCTGCCTATACACAAGCTTGGGCAATCTTGTCATATTCTAATATCTTGAATTTCTTTCTTCAAAGACTTGGAACTTTTACCATGAAAGTCTTCTGCATGCTTAGTTGGAGTTTCCCCGAGACAAGTATATTGTTTGAAACTGTTGTCAAAGGTGTCTCCCTGATTTTTTTCTCAGTCTTTTTGTCTTTTGTATATATGAGGGTTATGGATTTTTGTGATTTAATGTTGTATCCATCTACTTTGCTAAAAGTGTCAGTTGTGGAAGTTACCTGGTGGAATTTTTAGGGGGATTTTATGGTCAAATTTTTATGTATATATCATCTTCAAATTATGTTACTTTGACTTCTTCCTTTCCAAATTGTATCCTCCGAGTCTCCTTCAGTTTCCTTATTGCTCTAGCTAAGACTTCAGTTAGAATATTGAATAGATATGGAGAGTGGACCACCTTGACTTGATCCTGGTTGTAGTGGAATTGCTTTAGTTTCTATCCATTTAACTTGATGTTGACTGTGAGCTCACAGTAAATTGCATTTATTATGTTTAGGTGTGTCCCTTGTATCCCTGATCTCTACAGAACATTAATCATGAAAGGTCTTAGATTTTTTTTTTTAAAGACCTATTTCGCATCCAATGATATGGTCATTTTTTTCTGTTCATTTAGGGTATAAGGTGTATTATAATGACTAATTTTCATATATTGAACCATCCCTGCATCTCTGGGATGAAGCCTACTTGATCATGGTTGATGTTCTTTTTTGATGTATGCTTGGATTTGGTTTGTAAGTGTTTTTCTTTCTTTCTTTTTTTTTTTTTTTGAGTATTTTTGCATCCATGTTCATAATGGAAATTGATCTATAATTTTTTTGTTGAGTCTTTATGTGTCTTTGGGTCATAATGTACCTCTGGCCTAATAAAATGAATTTGGTAATGCTCCTCCTGTTTCTATTATGTGGAATAATTTGAGGAGAATTGTCATTAGCTCTTTTTTTTTTTTTTTTTTTTTTTGAAACTCTGGTAGAATTTTCCACAAAACCCATTTTGGCCCTGGTATCTTTTTGGTTGTCAGAATTTAATGACAGCTTCCATTATCTTAGGGGTTATTGGTCTATGTAAAAATGTTTATTTGATCTTGATTTAATATTGGTAGCTATGAGGAAAATTATCTATTTCTTTTAGACTTTCCAGTTTGATGGAGTGATAGGCTTTTAAATTGTGTCTTTATGATTATCTGGATTTCTTGGATGTCTGCTGTTTGTTTTGTTTTTCTTTTCCTTTCTAGTAATGCTAATTTTTATATTCTCTTTCTGACTTCTATTTAGTTTGGGTAAACATGTGTCTATCTTGTTTATTTTTTCAAGGAAATAAGTATTTGCTTCATTGATTCTTTGTATTTTCTTTTATTTCTCTTTCATTGATTCCAATCTTGGGTTGATTATTTCTTGTTGTCTACTCCTCGTATTGAGTTGCTCATAACATGTCTCCATTTTTTTAAAAAATGTAATCAATTTATACTATTACCTTTCCTCTTAGCACTGCTTTCATTGTGTTCCATAAGTTTGTATATGTTGTGCATTCATTTTTACTGAATTCTAGAATGTTTTTAATTTCTTTCTTTATTTCTGTCTTGAGAGTTGTTCAGTTTTTATGAATTTGTAAACTTGTTGTTGTTTTGGATGTTGATAACCAGCTTTAAGCTGGGGATCAGCTCCGAGTCAGACCGTAGATGGTTGCAGCAGGGACAAGATGGAGGAATACTGGCTCTTTTACACAGTCCATAGTTCTGTCTTATACCTAATGTCTCAAACCCTAAATTTTAATACTTTCCCAGTCTTTATGATTTAATAATCATTCTCTTACATGGCTAGATAACATTTTGTCAATTTTCCATAAAGATTGAAGAGGACAAACTAATCTTTTTAACTTTAATATTGCTTAATCACCCCAGTGGAATATGGTGTTTTTGCTGAATTTTGTAATTTGTGCATGCAGATTTTAACACTCTCCATGTGACACACCTTTAATTCAAGTCCTCACTCATTCCTCTTACATCTTTATGTAAAAGGTATAAATGCAGCGAAAGATCTATATACTAGATACTGGCTCATGATAAACTAGGTTTCTTATCCAACCCAGAACCACTGCCAGGGGATAATGCTGACTTCAATAAATTTTATCATCCTTCATTAGTAAATAATCAAAGAAACCCCCAGAAATGCCCACATACCAATCTAATCTAGACAATTCTTCTATGACTGTAGGCTATTTCAAGTTGACATTTTTTTTTCTTTATAAGTAGCTCATCTTCAGAAATGACAATGCTATCTTTTCAGTTGCTCACATATGCACTAAAGCATATATGAACAAACAAATAAAATAGGAAAAAACCCTATTGTCACCATTTAGCATTTGTTAATTTTCCTGATTTCTATATAGTATGTGAGCAAAGATTATTTACTCTACACTCAAGAATGTATCTGTAACCTTGGCTTTTGCTGACCATCCATGTACAGTTCTGTTGAAACAACCATATCTGGTCCCTTATGTCATTTAGAATGTGAGAAGCAAGTTCCTACTTTGGAGCATTTGACTTTGTTCTTTCTGCTTGTAATACATTTTTATGGATGTTTCAGTTACTTTGAATGTTTTCTCAAATGATGCCATATAAATAAAAATGGCCTGTTTTAATATCTCTACCTAAAACAGTATCCCTAAGACTTTGTATTATGTTTCACTCTTCTTTGTCTTTATATGTAGTTTCTACTCTGAGTTTTGTAAATGTACTTACTGTCAGTATTACATCTTTGGAATGTAAACCCATCAGAGCAGCTTTTTCTTTATTCATAACTGTCCTCAAGATTCACAATTATGTGTAGCACAGAGAAGGCTGTCAGTGGTTTTGCTGAAGATTGAATGACCTCCTTATTTTCAAAACCATGTTTTTTTTTAAAAGTGATAACTATGTATGTTAAGCAAATATATTTTTGATTCTCCAAAAACTTCTCATTGTGTTTAATAAACATTATTGCTTTTCCAGGTAATCGACTTCAAAAAGTAGAATTAGCTTTGACAGGCTCTGGACTTCCTGTCATCTTGCAGTTTGATCCAGGAAAAGTTCTTACATTTGCACCTTGTTTCATGGGTGAACATTCAGATCTTCTATGCATTGTAAAAAATCAATCCATTTCACTTCCTGTGATGTACCATTTTCAAAAAACTGCACACTTTAAAATGGATCCTGAAAGGGGCAAAATTGATGAAGGATGTATTCAGGTAAGTTAGCTCGTTTTTTTTTTTTTTTTTTTTTTTTTTTGCCTTCCTTCCATAGCTTTTCAGCAATTTTTTCTTCCAATGAGGAGTAAGAACCACATTAGATCTAGTAGTGTTTATGAAGTAAGTCTCATATGTGGCCTAGAATTAGCTATCAATTCAGTCATAGAGAATCCATAATTATTTGTTAAGGGTCTACATTGTGCCAGGAAAAGCATGTTATTTTCAAGTGCTGTATGAAATACAGTTATTGCTTTTAAAACAGTTTTATTTTTTAAGGAATTATAAGACATATAGAAATAGGTATTGCTTAAGAGGACTATAAAGTGTTAAACAGGATCTATAATGCAGTTCCAGCCAAACTCAAAGAACAAGTATTTTATATTTATCCAGGAAGGTTTTTATGGAACAATCATATGAGTAATACCTTGAAATTTATATTAGGAATATAAAACTATTTATTGAACACTGTTCACCATTATTTTCAATAAAGTAAATATACAGTTGGATGACATTATAATACTACAAAGTTACTTTTCTGGCTCATTGAACCAGAATCCAAATACTGAAAAGATTGATCCTACCAGTAAGGAATGAGTCAGGGTAATGAAAAAGCATGCAAGTCGTTAATTTATATTACCGAATTTTGTTCATTTATTTCAGATGTTATGCAAACATCTTTTCTAACTGTATTACATTTGTACAGCAAACAGATATTCCATGATTCATAATCTTTTAGTAGATTTCAAGTTTCTACAAAGGAATGGTTCACTAGAGGAACCTTCACATGCCCACTTAAGTCTTTTTGTTTTATTTATTTATTTATTTATTTTATTTATTTTTTTTATTTTACATCTTGATCCCAGTTCCCTCTCCCTCCCTCTTTCCCTCTCTGCCTGGTCATATGCACCCTGACCACCCTCCCCTACCATCCCCCCACCTAAATTCCACGTGTAGTTCAATTATCAAGTAAGAACCATAGTTAACAATATTTAGTCCATTAACATTTAGCAAGATAAAAAAATATTTAATAATATATCCTATCTTTGTGAGTCTAAAGTCCTATATGTAACTTATTTTTAATCCTAACTAAGGGGATCTATAACCATTAGCTGTCTTCACTTTCTTCAAAGACCACAGAAGCCTAATATATAAACTCTAGAATTGACAGAGACAACTTACTGCCTGATCAGTCACCCAAAGTTAATCTGTAATGTTCCATCTTCAGCCTATATGCCATAGTGTGTTGGGCAGAATCCTCAGCAAAGCAGGACACTTTAAACTGTCTAATTGTAATGGCAGTATGTCAGTCACTTTTCTCTGTTCCCTGCAGACTATCTGGTAGACTCTTCCATGAAGCAGGGACCCTACAGTAATGTCCATCTTGTTTCATCTTGTTGGGTCCTGCATGTCTAGTTTATACAGCATAAAGTCAAATAGTCTAGACAAGATAAGAACAATATTTTGTCCAAATGGCTAGTCTTGTCATATTGAAAGCAAACTCCATTACGAGTTTCTTCAATGTCCGTATTCCTTTCTGATGCAGTTGGGGTTGGCAGGAGCAGTTGTGCCTCACTATTAAGAAAAATCTTAAACCATATTAAATGCCATATTCTGTAGGTCTTTGAAATGTTTGAAGAATGTCTATCTCAAATACATCTCTATATATCTAGAAAACCTAACTCACTTAAATGTAAGTTTCGACTATTATAGGTAACTATCTGTACTCTTTACTAAATTATACATTACATCTTTAAATGAGCTATATAGACAGAATAACTAAACAAGAGGAGAAATATCCATATCACAAAATTGATTTAAATTTGTATCAATAAATGAAAATCCATTCTAAAGAAAAGTATCCATTTCTATTCCATAATCCCTTTTTAACTTTAAAGAGATTGGTTGTCGTCATTAACCATTTATTACCAACCCCATATAAGTGAAAACAAACATTTATAAATGATATTTGGGAATTTGGGCATTGTTCTTTCCAAACTGTTTCCTGCTGGTAGGGGGAGCTGACATGGGGATCCTAAGGAGACACAGAAATCCTGGCTTTAGTGGTTTGCAAGTCTGCCTTGTCCCAGTTGTTTTGAATGTTGGTTACCTGGAACACTGTTTCAAGGGGTCTTGCTTGATCAAACCATGTTAATCTGGAAGGAATCCACAGCTTTTCATTTTCTGTGGAAACAAAAATAAAAATCCCTTTCCCAAGTAGCATGTCCTTGGACATAAATTTTGGAGTCAAAGCATTTTTAAAATATATAAATTGAATTAATACAGCAGCATTTGTTTTAACAGTTGTTATTTCCTCAGCAGTCAAATGATACAAAGACAGTATAACATTGTACAGTATCCAGATTCTCTCTGTGCTTTCCATCTTTACATGGCTTTTTTATTACTCTATTTCTTCTACTTCTATATATTCATTTTTTATTTTTTTATCTTTTTGAGGCGGGTTTTCTCTGTGTAACTTTTATCTCTCCTAGAATTAACTCTGTATACCAGGTTTACTTAGTAATCACAGACATCTGCTTGCCTCTGTCTCCCGAGTGCTGGAATTAAAGGCATGTGCCATCACACCCAGCTCCTCTCTTTCTTTTTGTTTTACTTTGAAAACCATTTTATCCTGTTTCTTTTTCTCTCCTAAGCCTACTTATATTTTAAAACATGCTGTAAACCTTTAGAGGTCTTTCTTAATTTGAATCTGTCTCTTCTGTAAATCTTTATCTTTTTGTGGCCATGAGTCTTTTATCTGGTAAACAAAAACATTGCTAAAATGAAAGCCACAGCTGTGTTAGCAGCGGTCTGTCTAAGATGGTGGCGGTACTTTTATTGCCAGAACTGAGCTGTGCTGCCTGCCTTGGTCTAAGCTGCTACCCAGCAACATGTTGCCTAGTTGAAGATGTGGTCACTGCCATTGCCAGCTCTTGTACATACCATTACCTTTTTAGCATAGCTCTCTAAAAGCCTTGTGGTTTTTTGAGTCTTATGCTAAGTCAGGAAACCTCCCTTAAAGGAGCCGCACAAGTCTTGGCTTGTCTCTAGCAAAACAGAGTTCAATCAAGAAAAATGATGCTACTTAGAAGCCTTGGTTTTCTCTGTTGTTTTGTTTCTAAAATCCCCTTTTAAGCTTTTGTCAAGTTTTAAGTAAAAGCTTTTCGGTCCACGTTGGATACCATTTTGTTATAAGCAGTTTTTTCCCCTGCTGGCCTGGACCTACCCCTGTGCCAGCCCCAAATAACACATAGAGACACAATATTTGATATAAAGCTGGTGGCCAGTGACTAGTTTCTTATTAGCTAGCTCTGTCTTAAATATTAACCCATTTCTATTAATCGAAGTATTTCCATGTGGTCTCATATTACCAGAGAGAGGTACCTCTATTCTCTCAAGTCTCTACATGTTGACTCCTCTTTACTACTTCCTCAAATCATCCTTGTCTTCTAGTTCCTCCGATCTTGCTTTCCTATTGGACAGCAGTGCTTTATTCATTAACCAATAAGAGAAATATATTTATAGAATGACATCTCCCATCGATATTCTCTTACAGTACCGGAGATCAAACACAGGGTATTTTGCATGATTGGCAATTATTTTACCACAGAAATATACCCCAGGTATTATTCTTTTAAAAAAATATTCTTCAGATCATCTCTTTGTGTTGTTGACAGCTGAGCTGAACAAGGAGGGGCTAATGGGCCACTAGACTGATAGCTGGGAATCCACCGTGGGACTGACTCAGATCCCTTGAACATGGGTCTCAACTGGAAGGCTTGGGCAATCTAAGGGACCTCTAACAGTGGAACCAGGATGTATCCCTGGTTTAAGAAAGGACTTTGGGAGCACATTCCTTATGGAGGGATACTTCCTTAGCCTAGAGGCAGGACGGAGAGCCTAGTACCTACTACAAACGATTTGACAGATTTTATTGACCCCTCCTGAGGGCATCAGCCTACCTGTGGAGTGGGGATGGGTTGGGAGGGGAGGGTGGTCAGGGACATGAGAGGGTAGGAGAGAAGGAAAGAGGGAGGGAGGAAGGCGGAACTGGGATCGATATGTAAAATAAAAATAAAATGAAAAATATGAATATCAAAAAATATTCTTAAGGGTCTTGATTTTTTTGGAAAACAAGTTTCATTATATTTTAAATTTTATTTTGGGCTATTCACTTCTATATATTATACAAATTCCCTGAATTCCTTTGCAAGCTATCAGACTTTAAAGTAGATTCTTTCATTTACATGATCATGTCCCTGAGAATAGATTTATTTTATGATTTAGTTTTCTTTACAGAAAAGCAATACATAACATTTGTATATGAAAATAGAATACTATTTAGCTTTCATACAGGAAATCCTGCTATTTGCAACATTGTGGATGAGCCTGGGTAATATGCTTTGAGAAAGAAGCTAGATGCAGAGACAGGAATGCAAATCTGTAATGCAAACTGGCAGATATGGTCAGGAAAAATATACTTAACTAATTAAAGCAAAGTGTAGACTTGAGATTTCTTCAATATAAACATGGGACAGTGAGACAGAATTAATAAATTAAGGAGGAATTTTAGTGCTATATTGTGACTAAGCTTAATGTGTTATGCCATCCAAAATTGCTAGGAAACTATATTTAAATGCCATTGCCATAAAAAATGAGGATAAGTTAATTAGTTTGATTTAATAATTTATATATTACATGCATACAAATACATAATAAAATTGGTCATCTATACTTTAAGTTGTTAGGGAAATGTTAAATAATCCATTTTAATAATGTTATTGGTAATGTAGGTTCTGCATATACCATTTACTTTTCTTGGAGTGGTTTAAAATATTATTTCTATTTTTAAACAGCATTTTGTCATATTATTTTGATTCCTTGTCTTTTTATATTTTTGGTATTTAATATTTTAATGGTTTCTTTGGAGGATATATTTAACAACTTCACTTACCAGAGCATAGTTGAAATAAATGTCTTATTTCAATTCTATGCAAAAAACATTGCTTCAGTATAATTGTCCTATCATCTATTTAGGTTGCTGTAATGCAAATTATGTTTCTTTTGTAGAATTTTATCTTTGTTCTTGAATAGTCACTGTCATATTTTTCATTCATTGACTTTTATTAGTGTTTTAGGTTACCATACTGAGTTTAATAGCTTTCATCATGGCATCTTTGTACATATATGTATGTATGTATGTTCTCATACTTTTTGCTAATTCATTACCCTACTCCAGTGCCCTCCCTAGTCCTCTGTTGCCCCTGGCTAGCTTCTTTCATTTGACTATATTTTATAAGCCAAATAAATAAGAAAACATTACAAATAAAAATATAGCACTCTCTTTGTGTAGTTTCCTTTACTTCTGTTCTTAATGGATTCATCAGTACTTGTATAATTTCAACTGTGCTTTTCTTTCAATGGGAGGATTACCTTTAGTACTTTCCTAAAGCAACTTTATTAACAATATAGTCTCTCCTTTGATGTTTATTTGGAAACATTGTCATTTATACTTTAGTTATGACTGGGTTTTTTTTTTTTTACTAGATATAGGATTTTGAGTCTCTAAATTTTTTTCAGTAAGGAAATCTATTTCCCACTGCTTTCTTTTTTCCAGTAGTCTTATGATTTACAAGTTACTTGTTTGTTTGTTTATTTATTTATTTATTTGAGACAGAGTTTCTCTGTATAGTCCTTGCTGTCCTGGAATTTGCTCTATAGACAAGACTAGCCTCAAACTCACACAGATCCACCTGCCTCAGACTCCCAGTGCTGGGATGGGATTAACGGTGTGTGCTGCAAGCCTGTCAACTTTGACAGTTTGAATCTGATATGTCTATCATTTTGATATATCATGTGTTTTGTTGAGTTTTATTGTTAGACTAATGTTTTCCACAAAGATTCTAAACACGTCATTCTTTATATTTTTACAAATATTCTCTATTTTCTCTCAACTGTCCTTTGAACCCTCTTATCATTTCATTGGTACTATGTTTATTACTGTGACCTGTACAGATTTGGTGATCTTGTCTACCCACGGAGGGAATGAACAAAGGACATACACTCAGACATACATATAAAAAATCTGGGATCAGGTATGCCATGCACTTTGATGGAGAATCCATAGCAGCATCCCAGAAACTCAGCATGTTTATTTTACACATCCAAATTTAGGAAGTAGAGTTATTGTTTACTAATGATGAGATAGGTTTAGCTAATCTACATAGGAGATATCTGTGGTGTAGTATGGGAGGGCAGTTTTAGGTCAACTGTAGTTGACCAGAGGAAAGTTTTAACCATTCCTGAGAAAGGATTTGGCATTCCCATGGGTCTAAGGATTTTCAGTCCTTGACATAGCTGTGGTCATGTCAGCAATACACTTTCACTCAGAACTGTATCTGCTTGTTCTCGATACTTTATGATGTACTTAGAGTCTTTTCATATTCTCTTTTGCCTAATTTTTAATCATCTGTCTTAGTTATTCTGAATATTCTTAAATATATTGTCTTCAAGTTCATTGATTATTTCCTATATCAGTTCATTTCTGCTCTTGAGCTCTCTTTAGTGAATCTTTAAAATGCTGTCTTATCTGGAATATTTATTTAATGATCTCAGTACTTGATATTATTCTTTTTATGAGGCATCACTATCATACTTTCTTTTGTTCTTCAGAAGTTTTAAAATTTTTTTCAATATATTTATAATAGTTCACCAACCACAATTGTTTGATAAGTCTAGCATTTGACTATCTTCCCAGACATTTTATGTTGTGTACTTTTCTTCTAGTGTGTTGGCCACATTTACTGTTTTATTTGTTTCAAAATAATTTTCCAGTGAAAACTTGAAATTATAAATAGCATACTTCTTTGAAATGCTGAAAATCAGGTCAATGTAAGGTCAGCTGTGGCTTTGATTATTATTTAGTGATCTTCTAGACAAATTCTGTATTGATAGTTTTCTTTGTTGTATGTAGCTAGTCAAGTCTCTCTCAGTTAAATTATTGTTCAGCAAATGGTTGAACAAAGGTTTTGTAAACTTAGTTACTTAAAGTATTTTCAATCAATTATGTTAGAACATGAGCTTGCCCATTTCAGTCGTCATTTCTAAGAGGCTAAATCCCATATACTGAAGAGATCATGCCATACTTCTGTGAATCTCATCCTAGAACAGAGAGGTAAATTTATTTACCTATTTATTTATTTATTTATTTATTCATTCATTCATTCATTTACTGCTGTTGTTTGAAAGCCACGTTGAACCAAATCATTTCCTGCTACTCCCTAAAGTTTATAAAAGGCTGATTTACTCTTTGTTCTGGAACTATTTCTGGATACTTACCTGTTGATTTTCTCTAAAGGCAGTTCTCTGTTGCCCACATCACTATTTGCTAAATTTTAATTATTGTTTTTTAATTTCTCTGTGTATGCATGTCTTTTGCATGCATGTATATCAGTGCACCACTAGCAGATGTGGTGTCTTCAGAGTTTACAAATGGGTGTCAAATTCTGTGGAACTGGAGTTAGAGAAGATTGTGAGCCACCTTGTGGATAGTGGGACTACAACCCTCTTTTGAAGGAGCAGCTCTTAACTGTTGTGCCACCTTTATAACCCAAATGTCCTACTCCCTTTTGTGCATTCTCTCTTTCTTTCCTTCCTATCTCTCTTTACCTCATTTGTCATGAAATTTCTTTCTAGGTTTTAAATGGGTTCTTTAGGAACCCATTCATGTTTGTCTCTTATTTATTTTTCAGTTCTTTCCTCCCATCTCAAGGTCTGATCACTGTCTAGAGTTCTTTTCTCTTGAGTCATCCCTAGAGCAAACAGTAACCAAGTATCAGTTTCCTTTCATTGACACTTTAGTATTACTATATTTATAGTCATTGAGACCTGTTTTCGAAGTTCTGAAAGTAACTTATAGCTTTTTAAAAATTTAAATTTCTCCTTATCAGCCATAGGTGAGGGATTATAGCTTACTCAAAAATTGATTGGATATATGTACCATAATGCAGCTTTTTTGGGGGAATTTTTTTGGTACTAGGAACATGTTGTTATGGACACCAACCCTCTTCTATAGGTACCAAAGACTAAGTTGAGGGTCAGGATAAATTTTTATGCGCTGAGTTAGAGAGAAGTCTCAGTAAGTCTGAGCAATCATACATATGTCTAGCATTTGCATTTCTGACATTACGTTTGTGTTCAGTTTAGTTAACTGTCTTCTGTGATTATAGCCATTGAGTGCTGATGTGACTATGTCTATAACAGGAAATTCCTGTCTGCAGTCAATCATGTTTCCAGAAACAAATACTTGGAGCCTTTTATAGGTCAATTATAGGCAGCTGCTTCTCACCAGGCAACATCCAGTAACCCTTTCTTAAGATTGTCTCTGGTTTTGTTTCTTCCTTTTTATGCCTGTTTACATTAACTTTCTTTCTATGTCAGAACTTTGAAAACACTGTATGAACATGTCAGTAATGTGGTGTTTACTTGCTAATAGCTTCTTTAAACATTAAATGACAAAGGAAGTGAACTTTTTTGTGATACTCGGTTTTCTCTCTCCCCTTCCCTCCCTCCATCCTTTTCTTTCTCACAGAGGTCTGTTACTACAGAGGGTACTCTGAATCACATCAAATAAAAATATGCTTTCACAACTAACTTATCCACAATCATGGAGCCCTCATCTAGTACCTGTTGGAAACAGAAGCAAACACCTGTTCCTAAACACTGAGTTGAACTAGAATCCACATGCAGAGGGAGAGGACAAGAACAGATTGCAGAAACATAGAGACAGCTGACCTGAACAAGAAGGAGATAACGGGCCCCCAGACTGATAGCTGGGAATACAGCATGGGACTGACTCAGGCCCCCCTGAATATGGGTCTCAGCCATAAGGACTGAGCAGTCTAAGGGACCTCAGACAGTGGAACCAGGATGTATTCCTGGTGCACAGAAGGACCTTGCGGGCACATCCCCCATGGAGGGATACTGCCTTAACCTAGAGACAGGATAGAAGTCCTAGTCCCTACTTAAAATGACTCGACAGATATACATGACACCACCTGGATGGCATTGCCCTACATGTGGAATTGGGGTGGGGTGATGGAAGTGGAGGGTGGTCAGGGTGCATGTGAGAGGGCAGAGAGGGTAGGTGAGAGGGAGGGAGCAAGGAAGGGAGAGGGAACGGGGATCTACAGGTAAAATAAAAAATAAAGAAATAAGTTTGAAAAATGACAAATCCTATTAAAAAATAAAATAAATGAATAAAATAGCAGATAAAAAATGCTTTCAGTGTTTTTCAGCCAATTGCTAGGCAGAACCAATAGTACAATCTTTGGAAATGTGATTTCTGGTGTTCTTTAACCCACACTTTTCTCTTCTTTGGATGTTAGTGCTAATTATTGCTGCAGCTACCATAGTTGCAGATAACAAAACTGAGTTTAGGCGAATGGCCCTATAGCAAGAAAAATGTCATAACAGCTTTCAGACATTCAGCATACTGATTATTTTCTAAGTCTTACATAATTTGTAAATACCTAGAAAACTTAATTTTAGTGAATTTTGTCATTTTTTTGTGCAAGTTTGTTTTGGAGGTTTTTGATTGTTGTTGTAATTCTATTGTACTATGTTCTTAATTTTCTTAAATTTCTAATAATGAGCATTGTATGACTTGCAAGCATGTTACCTAACAGTGCTTATAGGTGTCCATGTTGAAATCCTGTTGCTTGAAATAGAAATAATCTATATCCTAAGATTTGTTTTTATTTTTTCTAATAACACAATATTGATTACATTTGCTTTTTCTTTAGAATGTGGTATGTTCATTTGTTCCGCATCAAATTGGTGTATTTAAAGTGAAGCAAGTGATCGAGATTATCGGCCCAGTGGCAGATGAAAATTTACGGTCTTTGTCAATGAAACCTTTTCATTATATACATTTAGAATTCAACAGCATTTGCAAAGCTTACACTAAGAAAGTTGGGGTGAAAATTAATCCTGGTATGTTATTGTATTAGTTTCACATAGCTCTAATGTGATTGTTGTTGTTAATATAATAGTATATGTATCAAACAGGGTAAAACCCAGTACTCTCCCCTTTGTTTTTCTTTAATATTTTTTATTTAAATTAGAAAGAGCTCTTTTTCACATATCAATCCTAGTTCTCTCTCCCTCCCCTCCTCCCCTCCCCCCCCCAGTAATCCACTACCCTATCCCTTTTTTGCTCCCCAGGGAGAACGAGGCCTTCCATGGAGGTTCTTCAAAATCTGTCATATCATTTGGAACAGGGCCTAGGGCCTCCTGCTTGTGTCTAGGCTGAGGAAATATCCCTCTATGTGAAATGGACTCCCAAAGTCCATTCATTTCCTAGGGGTAAATACTGATCAACTACCAGAGGCCCCATGGATTGCCTGGGCCTCCTAACTGACACCCAGATCAGGGGGTCTGGGTCGGTCCTATGCTGGTTTCCCAGCTATGAGTCTGAGATCCAAATTTTCTCCCCTTTTAAAGCATCTATCGAAGTCAACTAGAAGATCAGTTCAAATACTGGACCTACATTCTAGTATTAATTATTAAATAGTTTTCTGTCTATACTAAAAATTTACATTTATGTCATATTTCTTGTAGAAGTTTTATTGTTATTTTGAAGTGTCTTATACAGATGCTCCAATCTTAATATTTGCTGTATTGTACTCTTTCTATATTTTTGTTGGAGATTGGTGTAAACTAGTTTTGACTATGTCTAGATTTTCTTGGTCCTGCAATTTTATCTAGTGATATATAATCTTTTATTAATTGTACCATGTGAGCATGTGAACTTAATGGTTTACAATCATCTTTATACAAAAAATACCATTCAACTTCATATAAATTAATTTACATCTTCTTATTAGCATGTTTATTGTTACATATATATTTTATTAACAGTTAGGCATTAGGCCCAGTATTGTATTAAGTCATTTGCATTTTCTCAAAGTACTTGAGAATTTGGCATGCTAAAATAAATTGTCTATTGTTCTATTGATGTGAAGAGACACCATGACCAGGGGAACGTTAAAAAAATAAAGCATCTAACTGGGGCTTTCTTACAGTTTCAGTGGTTTAGTCCATTACTATCATGTTAGGAAGCTTAATTGCATGCAGGTAGACATAGTGTTGGAGAAGGAGCTTAGAGTTCTACATGTGGATTGGCAGGCAGACATGAAGAGAGAGACAGAGTGAGAGACAGAAAGAGACAGACAGACAGACAGTCACACACACACACACACACACAGAGAGAGAGAGAGAGAGAGAGAGAGAGAGAGAGAGAGAGAGAGAGAGAGAGAAAGAGAGGAGAGAGAGATACTGGGCTTGGCTTGACCATTTGAAACCCTAAAACTCAACCATAGTGTAATATTTCTTCCCACAAGGCCACACCTGCTCTAAGGTCATACCTCTAATCTCTGACAATAATATTACTCTCTGTGAGGGCCATTCTTATTCAGACTGTCATACCAGTTAACTAGTATATTAAATCTTGGCAAATTCTTGAAAATGATCAATACAAAGTACTAAATTCCAACTTAATATGTAATTTTATTAAAGGTCTATCCCCCTTGATCAGTAATCCTACAAGACAATTTGTGATCAAAGAGTCAGAGAAAAAGGAAGATGTTCCACCTGTAGCAGCAATGCTGCAGTCAGCCATGACAAAACTTCATAATCATCACTCAAATGATGTGTCAGCAAAGAATGCACTGATTGCCTTTCCTAATGACAGAGCTGCAAGTATTAGGTGTGGAGACCACCATGAACAGTTCAGGTAATGTGTAATATTTATAAATTAAAACTGAAAAATCATAATACTCTGGATAATACGTAGAGATCTGACAAAATCCTGGTGTATCAAGTGGAAAGAAAGCTAGTGGTGGTAGTAATCAGAATGTAATTATGTTTTCCATTTTGTGTGGGAAGTACAATAGCTGTTGGATTTACAGCAATTGCCTTATCTTTTTATACCTATTATTGTGTGCTTATGAGGCAATTATTGCAATACAAATTAATATTAAAGTATATTAAGAGCACCAATATATGAATGATAGAAATAATCACTATTGGAATTGGAATTAGAGTCGAGAATAGTTATATTTATTTATTCAGTAAAATTTTGAGTTTGAATTTATCTGAATAAAACAATTTAAATTGCAATAAACCAATTACTGTTGTCATCACTTTGTTCTATCTCCTCACAGGGACATTTCCCACTTAACTTAAAACTTCTCAGGTTTAAATTTATAAGGAATATTTAAGTGTTAGTTTAAATTCATCATAACCTCAAATAGATTACTAATTTACCAGTGGTAAGTGAAAACTGACAAGTACATGATTTTCTGTACCTTCATCCTAGAAAGATTTTAATAGTAGACTACCTAAACTTAATAATAGCCCTGTAATTTTTCTACTTGTCTCTTTAATTTTGGTGTTTCATTAAGATCATTTAATTTTTTTTATCAACTTTCCTATATTCCTATTTGATTTTTCAGACCACATTTTTATTATCTATAATGGAAAAACTCTATGCCATTTACTGACTTCCTTGATATTTTTCATTTACAAATTCCATTCATATCTGTTTTTCTTTTATTTGTTTTTATTTGACCAGTACCACAAAAACAGAACTACAAAAACCATTCTGACATGTGAAATTGTTATGAATTATGAAAATGCAGTTGTATGTATTCTTTTGGTTCATTAGATTCCCTCCAATAATCTGACTTGATGATTTCTGGGAGTAGTTTTTACTCTTATAAACCTATATTCCTACGGAAAGTAACATTTTGATTTATTAGATCATAAAATTTAATAGAAAATATACTTAGCCATTCCTATTATTTAATAGCTATATTTACTTCTCTCAATGAAATGTTTTTCACATTACTAAGTCTAGTAATATTATCAATAAAACATTTAGAAAAGATACTGTTTCAGCCTGGACACATGGGGGAGGGTGTAGGCTGTGCCCCAAATGATGTGACAGACTTTGGTGATCTCCTATCTAAGGAGCAGAAGACGGATGGGATGGTGGTTGGTTGGGGGCATGGGAGAATGGGAGGGAAAGGGAACTGGGATTTATATATAAAATCAGATTGTTTCAAATTTAAATAAAATAGAAACAAACAAAAAGAAACTAAAGTTTTATGCTAGTGCATTCATTTCATTTTTTGTTAGGAATTACAATTGCTAGTTTATTCTTATGCATTTTAACCCTTTCAATATTTAAGAAGAAAATAAGGTGGAGAATTTGTTAATAGCGGTATCCCCTCTACTCATGTCAAGAATACAGGTGAATGTTGGGTTAACTTTTTCTGGGGAGACTTAAGTAAATATCGGTTTATTCCAGATAAGGCACCAACAACAGAACAAAGTAATTCATTGAAAGTTCAAATTTGTGATAAAATCAGTGAGTTTATTGGGCTTACTTTCAGAGCCCAATTGTGGAGGGGTTACTTAATAATAAGTGTGCTTAATCCCAAAATAGCTACATCACTTCCAGGTGTGTTTGCTAATGGATATCTGACATCATTCAGTTTTCCATTAGTATTTCCCAATATTACTTGCATCTGGAGAAGGACAGGAGTAATAATATCTGTAGTCTCAGTTGAGGACCCTATGGTTATTTTTTCCTTTTGCTAATAGGATATATGAACAGCTTCATTACCATAACTATACATAAATATATCACTATACTGTTTATTCCATAATTTCTACTCTAAAATGGTGATTGGCTTATCATGCTATACATGGGAAGAAAATAGCCATACACCATACAACACTCACAACTCAGCAAGTTTTCTTTGAATAAATTAGAAAAAGTATCTAATTATGTAATAAATTTTGGTTATATATTACATACTAGAAACAATAGTGCTTACTCCAAGCTACAGAGATAATTTTTTGTGCTTAGTGAACACTAGACTTTAAGGAAATAGTTGTTAGAACAACAAAACAGTCCCTCCTCCAGCTGGTTCCTAGAAAGGAGCTGATAGGAAATTACCATTCTGAATAATGTTTATTACAAGAGAGCCTCTTGATCACTGACAGCCAGACTGGACTTGAAATGGGAAACCAATAGAAGAGGTAACCCCTATATTTCTTAATGGGAGTGACATATACTTCAGTTCTAGAGAACAAAGTGGGTTTCTGCCTTTTTGAGGTTTTCAGCCCATGAACAAGTTTCATATCATGTGATTTATCTTAGGCTAGTCTCAGCTTTGGCAATGGGGCAAGCACACCTGTGTTGTAACTAAATGTAGGAGGTTGTGTTAGGCTTAGCAGTTCTCTGTCTTGTAGTGCCACAGGTCTTTTTCCATGGTCCTGATTTCTGGGAGAAAGCAAAGGGTATCTAGAAGGTATGTAATCTAACAATAGTATGTTTAGTGAAATGTCTATTTTTTCTTATTGAATTTTCAAAAGATGTATGTATATATGTATGTATGCATATGCATGTAAAACATACCACACTTACATACACACTGACACACACAGGTATATCTCACACTCACCCTAATTGTAAATGCAATGATATCTTTGTATGTCATAGAATATGTAGGCTCTCCTACTCACCATTTAATACGACCCACTTGACATTTAAATTAACCAGTAATCAATTAATCTGCATATACTGATTAAACAGGTGTGTGTGTGTGTGTGTGTGTGCGATGCAAGTGTATTCTAACATGACATTTTGTGTATCTTGTAGAACAATTTTCACAAAGATGCCAAGGCATGACTATACAGATCCTGATTATGAATACACTGATTTGGAAAAACTAGAAAGAAAAATACATCGAGATTACTACAGAGATTACATTAGAAATTTAAGAAATGCACGCCTACAGAAAGAAGCACAGAGGTAAAGATAGTTCTTCAAGCAATGTACCTAAAGACCAGATTTGGTTTTCTTCTTAAATTGATTATTTGAATATATAATTTGGGAGTACAATATAATGATTAGATATAATGATCAAATCAAGGTATTTGGCATGGTCATCATAAAGTTTTAGAGTTTTTGATTAATGTAATAATTGAAGATATTTATAAAGAATAATGTAAAATTTCAGGACATTTATCACCATATATTTGGGTCAGATCACGATAACTAATGCTTCCTTAATTCCCTTGTCATTGCTTTTGGAGCTTTGAGTTCCTCCATATTAGTTTCCATGGTGGCTATGTATTATAATCCAATAATGTTTTTAGTTTTGCGTATTTCACATCTTTTTATCATTCCTTGTAGTTTGTATTTTCAATAACATGAGGTGATAATCTGTGTCACTTTGATTCTTGTTTTTCTGAAGACATTGAGCTTTATAAACTAATTGGCCATTTGTTCTTTCTTTAAGAAGTATGCATTCATCTCATTTCATTCATATACAATGCAATTTTATTATCAAGGGGGCTGTTATTAAGCTTTTTTATGTATGTATTATGGATACATCTTTTTTCAAATTAATGATTTGTGTATTTTCCCCATTTTAACAGTGATTTCTACTTTTTATCATTTCCTTTGCTTTGCAGAGGCTTCTTAGCTGGATACATTTCCATTTGTCTGTGCTTTGAGTGTTTTCTCCATAAACAAATATAAAAACAATTAAATCTGAAGTCCATTTTATGATGTTTTTATAGATTGTAATGATTTAAATTTTAACCACTATTAATACCATTTTAGTATTAATATTAATTTAATAGCATTTCAGTATATGTTACAGGTAAAACATTTAACTGCTTTGGCTATATTAGCTTTTGCTAACTTTTTATTTGCAGTTTTCTTAGGTAGCTTTTGCTACAATCAGATTCTGAGGTGGGGATTCTATTGTATGTGATTCACTAAAAGCATATTCCCAAAGAAAGCTGTATAGGATGCAGGCATCAGAGTATAGCAAAGGAAGAATTGATGTGATTCAAATAAAGTTGGTACTCAGACTGATGACAAGATATTTTTGAACATAAATGATGTCACTGATTTTATCTTGAACCAAAGAGGCTTTTCTTTTTAGTCCAAACTGCTCAGTGACTGTGATCTGTCTTTTAAGTCTGAAAAAGAAATAGGGTTGTCTATAATTTCTTTGAGGTGTTGAAGAAGAGTGAAGGCCACATACTAGAAGAAACCATCCTTCAGATAAGTATTTCAATGCAGTTCCATGGATATGGTTATGGATAGCCCCATAAGAGAATTCTCCATGAAGTATATTTGAAGTTATTAATGTGTTTTGTGAAAAACATTCCCTCAATTAGCCATTATTACTATTATTTTATAATCATTATTATTTTTATAGGGGACGCAAGTGTCCATTTAATGAAGTAGATATAGGCATGCAGCCATCATCTGGTCTAAAGTCACCATCACTATCTCAATCAGAAATAGAAGAGGAGATACTTCCAACTTTAAAGTCTTCTTCTCTCAAAGCTAAAAGATTGCTAAGCACCAAGAAAATAGCATCCAGAGAGACAGAATCTCTGCAGAGAAAGGCATGTGATACGTTTTCAAATTTGTTATATCATGAGAATTCTAAAAATTACTCTTACTAATATTGAATGATTAATTTTGGAAAAACAGATTCCCAAAGGACTTAAATCAAAGCCAACCACTCACCAAGAAAAACATGACTGCAGCAAAGTTTTGACACCAAAGCAAATCCATCAAGTAATTGTTGGTAAGATTATACAGAAATCTACTACATTGAGTGTGTGTGTGTGTGTGTGTGTGTGTGTGTACTGATTTTATTTTTATACAATATTTGATCATGTCCCCACAAGCTCTTTCCAGATCCTACTCACATTCCTACCTGCCCAATTTTATATTTTATTCTCATGTTCCCTTTTGTTCTTTGCCTCTTTCTCTCCCTCCCTCCGTCCCTTTGTCCCTCCCTCCCTCTCTGTCTATCCCCTTTTCATTCTCTCCATTTCCCCTCACTCTCAAAAACAGATTTGATCAAGATGGTAGAATAGAAGGTCCATGGCTCATTTCACCACACAACTGTAGTTACGTAGGTGTTCTTGGACAAATGTGTCATTGTGAGAGTTTTGGTCTTCAGTTCCTAAAAAATCCTACTAGAACTAAAGACAGAAGAATCAATTTTAGGTGATAATTCTAGCAGGCTAACAGATTATACTCCTAGATTTAAACCAAAACAAAGCTTCAGGAGCTTTAGTAGAAATCTCCAATATATGATATTGATGCACAGATTAAGATACCTGTTATGAGGTTATAATATGGGTTACTATATTTTATTCGGGGAGAAGCCACTTTTACAAGAAACCAGTGACCCAAAAGTGCCCACTCCAAGGATCGATGCCCAGGCTGCTCTCTGTAAACCAATGTGATCAAAGAGAGAGAGAGAGAGCTGGGGACCCCAGCCCTAGCCTTCACCCATCAAGTCCTCACCTATGACCACACCCAAATGGGCTAGTGGGAAGGGTGGATATTTCACTACAATATAAGCCAGAAGGTGGTGGCACACTCCTTTAATTCCAGCAGAGGCAGAGGCAGAGGGGCAGAGGGGCAGAGGGGCAGAGGGGCAGAGGGGCAGAGGGGCAGAGGGGCAGAGAGGCAGAGAGGCAGAGGCAGAGGCAGGCAGATGTCTGTGAGTTTGAGGCCAGGCTGGTCGTTAGATCTAGTTTCAAGACTGGCTCCAAAGTTACAGAGAAACCCTGTCTTAAAATACTTTTATGTTGTATACTACTCATGAGAATATAGCTATTTTAAATAGTTTGCTGTCCCCTTAAATAGTTACTAGTCTTGGATTCTTTTGCTTTGGGGAAAAATTAAATACTGAGATCTTTTGCTTGATGAGTCACTTCTAGCCATATACTAAATTTAGTATACAAAATAAAACTATTTTAAATAGTATGCTGGCTGCTTATATATTCATGTACACACCATATAATTCATCCCTTCTACTCCTAGACATTTATCCAAAAGAAATGAAGTTGTATCTCAAATCTGAGCTTGCTATCAAAAATGCTTAGTAGCTTTTGTGCAATAGCTAATAACTGGAAACTAAATATCAGTGAACAGCTGAATAAACCAATGCAGTTAAGATATATACTGAAAGGGAGTGTCTCCTCATTTTATTTTGGTTGTTAGGAAGGAAATACCCTGACAAAAAGCAGGATAGGGAAGAAATCTATTTTAACTCAAACTTCCAACCTATATTACATTACTTTGAAGAAGACAGGGTGGACAGAGCTTGAGACAGCAGGCCACATCATATTCACAGTGAAGAGTAGAGAGCAATGAATGTATATATCCTTTAGTACATAGTTATTTTCTCTACTGTCATGCATTCCACAACTTCAAACCAATATGTGGTGTAGACCCCAAGAAGGTATGATTTCCAATACCAATAAAGGTGATCAAAGTAATACTTGTAGACATGCATGTAGTTTTTTTTTTTTTTCTCTTTGTGGACTCAAAACCCGCCACCCAAATAAACACACTGAGATGTAATTCTTAATTATAAATGCCTAGTATTAGGTTGACTTCTTTCTAGCCAGATTTTCTTTTCTTTTCTCTTTTTAGGTTTTTAAAAATCTATTTATATATTTATTTATTTATACTACATGACGATCCCAGGTTCTTCTCCCTCCCTCCATCCCTTTACCATCTCTGCCCCTTCACATGCACCTTGCCCACCCTCCCCTTCCATCACCCCACCCCAATTCCACATGTAGGGCAATGCCATCCAGATGGTGTCATGCATATCTGTTGAGTCATTTGAAGTAGGGACTAGGACTTCTTTCTAGGTTAGGGCAGTATCCCTCCATGGGGGATGTGTCTGCAAGGTCCTTCTGTGCACCAGGAATACATCCTGGTTCCACTGTCTGAGGTCCCTTAGACTGCTCAGTCCTTATGGCTGAGACCCATATTCAGGGGGGCCTGAGTCAGTCCCATTCTGTATTCCCAGCTATCAGTCTGGGGGCCTGTTATCTCTTCCTTGTTCAGGTTAGCTGTCTCTATGTGTTTCTGCAATCTGTTCTTGTCCTCTCCCTCTGCATGTGGATTCTAGTTCAACTCAGTGTTTAGGAACAGGTGTTTGCTTCTGTTTCCAACAGGTACTAGATGAGGGCTCCATGATGGTGGATAATTAGTTGTTGATCTCACTATCCAGGAAGGGCATTTATGGTAGCCTTTCCATGGATGCTCAAATTGTTAGTTGGCAGCAGCATTGTAAGTCTTTAGACCTTTCTTTAGGTTCAGTTGTCTCTTCAAATCAATAAAGGCTTCTTCTTTTATGATCTCTCTCTCTGACTCTCTCTCTCTCTCTCTCTCTCTCTCTCTCTCTCTCTTGTCTTCTATTCTTACCATGACTCAATCTTCCTAATTGCACATGCTTTCCTCTCCTCCCCTTCTCTTGTTCCTACTTCTCTCTCCTTTCATTGCCACCCCCAAATCCCATGTACTCTGGGGGACTTGTCCATTCCCCCTTCTGTGAAGGATTTTATATGAATCTCTTAAAATACACCTAGTATCCTAGTTCCTCTGGTGATGTGAATTTAGTCTGGTGATCCATTGCTCTAGTTCTAAAATCCATATATGAGCTAGTACATACCATGTTCCTCTTTTTGTGACTGGGTTACCTCATTCAGGATTGTTTCTTCAAGGGGTATCCACTTGCCTACGAATTTCAAGATTCCATTATTTTCTTCTGCGGAGTAGATGTGCAACATCTTCTTTATCCATTCTTCAGTTGAAGGGTATCTAGGTTGCTTCCAGGTTCTTGCTGTTACAAATTATAATGCTATGAACATAGTTGAGCACATGTCATTGTTGCATGGATATTGTTCTTTTGGGTATATGCCTAAGAGGGGGATTGCCGGGTCCTCTGGTAAACTAATTCCCATTTACCTGAGGAACCACCATACTATTCTCCAAAATGGCTGTACGAGTTTGCATTTCCATCTGCAGTGGAGGAGTGTTTGCATTTCTCCACATCCTCTCCAGCATAAGTTGTCATTGGTGTTTCTAATTTTAGCCATTCTGGCTGGAGTAAGATGGTATCTCAAAGTTGTTTGGATTTGCATTTTCCTGAGAGCTAAGGATGTTGAGTAATTCCTTAAGTGTCTTTTGGCTTTTTTGATTTCCTCTGTTGAGTATTTTTTCTTCAGTTCTGTACCCCATTTTTAATAGGCTTATTTGGTGTTTTGTTGACTAGTTTCTTCATTTCATTGTATATTTTGGAGATCAGCCCTTTGTCGGATGTAGGATTGGTGAAAATTTTTTCCCAGTCTGTGGGCTACGGTTTGGCCTTTTCCACTGTGTCCTTTGCCTTACAGAAGCTTCTAAGATTGAAGAGGTCCTGTTTATTAATTGTTGATCTCAGTGTCTATGCTCCTGGAGGTATGTTCAGGAAGCAGTCTCCTCTACCCATTTGTTCGTGGGTACTTCCCATTTTCTCTTCTAAGAGGTTCAGTGTGGCTGGATCTCCCCAAGTCCTTTATCATGAAAGGGTGTTGAATTTTGTCGAAGGCTTTTTCAGCATCTAGGGGGATGATCATATGGCTCTTCTTTTTCGTTTGTTTATATGGTGGATCATATTGATAGTTTTTTGTATGTTGTAGCATCCCTGCAATTCATGGATGAAACCTACCTGGTCATGGTGGATGATTTCTCTGATGTATTCTTGGATTCTGTTTGCCAGTATTTTGTTGAGTATTTTTCCATCGATGTTCATGAGGGATTTTGGCCTGTAGTTTTCTTTCTTAGTTGTGTCTCTATGAGGCTTGGGTACCAAGGTTACTGTGGCCTTTTAGAAAGAGTAGGCAATGATACTTCTGTTTCTATTTTGTGGAACAATTTTTCCACATTAATTCTTCCTTGAATTTCTGGTAGAATTCTGCAGTGAAACCATCTGGCCCTGGGCTTCTTCTTTTTTTTTTTTTTTGATTGGAAGGATTTCGATGACTGCTTCTATTTCATTGTGGGTTATAAGTATATTTAAGTTGTTTGTCTTTTCTTGATTTAATTTTGGAAAGTGATAGTTATCCAGAAATTTGTCCATTTCCTTTGAATTTTCAATTTTTGTGGAATACAGATTTTCAAAGTATGACATGAAAATTGTCTGGATTTCCTCTGTGTCTGTTGTTATGTTCCTACTTTCGTTTCTGACTTTGTTATTTTGCATGTTCTCTCTATGCGTTTTCATTAGTTTGGGTGAGGTTTGTCTATCTTGTTGATTTTCTCAAAAAACCAACTCTTTGTTGCATTGATTTTTTTGTATTGTTTTCCTGGCTTCTATTTTGTCGATTTCATCTACTCCTCCAGGGTGAGTTTGCTTCTTTTTGTTCTAAGGTTTTCTATTGTGCTGTTAATTCTCTTATGTGATTATCCTCTGTTTTCTTCATATGGGCACTTAGTGCAATGAACTTACCTCACTACACTGCTTTCAACGTGCCCCATAATTTCGGGTATGTTGTGTCCTCATTCTTGTTGAATTTTAGAAAGTCCTTAATTTCTTTCTTTATTTCTTCTTTGACCCAGGTATGGATCAATTGCACATTGTTCAGTTTGCATACGTTTGTAGGTATTCTGTGATTTGTGTTGTTGAATTCCAGTTTTAAAGCGTCATGGTCTGATAACATACAGGGGACTATTCCAATTCGTTTGTATCTTTTGAGGCTTGTTATACCACTTAGTATTTTGTCGATTTTAAAGAAGGTTCCATGTGGAGCACAGAAGAAGGTATATTCTTTTGTGTTTGGATGGAATGTTCTATAGATGTCTGTTAAACCCAGTTGAGACATAAATTCTGTTAGTTCTTTTGTTTCTTTGTTGAGTTTCTGATTTGTGGTCCTGTCTAGTGGTGATAATGGCATGTTGAAGTCTCTCACTATAAGTGTTTCTTTTATGAATGTGGGTGCCTTTGTATTTGTGGCAAAGATGTTCAGAATTGAGATCTTGTGTTGGATTTCTTCTGCGAAAAATACGAAATGACGATCTTCATTTCTTTTGATTAATTTTCGTTTGAAGTCTAACTTGTTAGATATTAGGGTAGCCACACATGCTTGGTTCTTGGGTTCATTTGATTGGAACATCTTTTCTCAACACATTACCTTGAGGTAATGTCTATCTTTGAATCTTAGATGTGTTTCTTGTATGCAACAGAAGGATGGATTCTGTCTTCGTATCCATTCTGTTAGCCTGTGTCTTTTTATAGTTGAGTTAAGACCATAATGTTGAGGATGAGTAAGCACCATTGATTGTTGATGCTTGTTTGTTTTATATGTGTTGTTGCCAGTGGTATTGTGAATATATTTGTCCTGCTTTACCCTTGGTTTCTGATGTAGTGAGATTATCTGTTGCCTACATCTTTGTGGGCATAGATAACTTCCTTGGGTTGGAGTTTTCCTTCCAAAACTTTCTGTATGGCTGGATTTGTAGATATATATTGTGAAAATCTGGCTTTGTCATTAAATATCTTGTTTTCTCCATCTATAAAGATTGAGAGTTTTGCTGAATATAGTCCCTTGTGCTGGCATGCATGGACTCTTAGTATTGTATAACAGCTATACGGACCTTCTGTCCTTGAGGGTTTCCATTGAGAAGTCAGGTGTAATTTCATAAAATCTGCCTTTATATATTACCTGTCCTTTTTCCTTGGCTGCTCTTAATATTCTTTCTTTATTCTGTATGTTAAGTGTTTTGAATAGTATATGTCGAGTGATCTTTTGTCTTTGGTCCAGTGTATTTGATGTTCGGTATGTCCCACATTTCCTGGATGTTTTGTGTTAAGGATTTGTTGTTGGATTTTGACTTTCTTTGGTTGTTGAATATATTCCTCTACTTTATCTTTTGCACCTGAGATTCTCTCTTTCATCTCTTAAATTCTGTTGGTTATGTTGCATCTGTATTTCCCGATCGTTTGCCCATTTTTTCTATTTCCAGTATTCCTTTTGTTTGTGTTATCTTTATTTTCTCTATTTCAGTTTTCAAGTCTTGAACAGTTTCCTTCACTGCTTAATTGTTTTTTTCTTGGCTTTCTGTACTTTCTTTACTTTCCTTTAGGAATTTGTTCATTTCTTCCACTTTTTTGTTTGTTTTTTCCTCCATTTCTTTAAGGGATTTTCTCAGATCTTCTTTGAGGGCCTCTATCATTTTTATGATGATAATTTTTAAGTATTTCCTTTCTGCTTCATCTGCTTTGTTGTGTTTCGGTCTAGTTGGTGTAGATTCCCTAGATTCTGGAGGTGTCATGCTTATCTTTCTGTTGTTAGTTGTTTTCTTGTATTGCAGTCTTCACATAGCTTCTTCCAGTTGGTGGGGTCTCTCCCTCTCTCTATGGTACTTCCTCAGTGGGCTTATGTGGGTCAGGTTCGATGTCTGTAGCTCTGGGTGGTCCAAGCTCTCTAGGAGGTCTCTCCACTGGCAGGAGCCCAGTGATCAGGTTCCATCAGCAGACTGGTGATGGGGGTCAAAGATCCCGAAGGCTGGGACTCAGGATGTTCCTTGTGCCTATAGGCAGATCTAACCTATGCCTGGCATCTCCAGCTGACACCTCTTTAACAGAGTCCCTGAGATGGGGTTCAAGGTTCCTGCATGAGGAACTCAGAGTGCTCCTGCAGAGATAGGCGGATCTCTGGGAAGAGCCCACAATTCCAGTTTTTCTTTTTCTTTCTTTTTTTTTTTTTTTTTTGAGTTAATCTTGTATCCTTCCAGTTTGCTGCAGGTGTTTATTAGCTACAGGAGTTCCCGGTAGAATTCTTTGGAACGCTTATGTAAACTATTGTATCATCTGCAAATAGTGACAGTTTGATTTCTTCCTTTCCAATTTATATCCCCTTGATCTTCTTTTGTTATCTTATTACTTTAGCTAGAATTTCTAACTTGGAACTCTAGTAGAGGACTGGCGGTGGGCTCAGAGACCATGCAAGTGGAAATTACGAGTGGTCCTCCATGGAGAGGCAGGTCTCCTGTGTTCAGAACCACTCCAGGAGGTTCATGGAAGGTGTCTGGATTGTTGTCTCTACCCTCTGTCCCAGTGCTCAACTAGAACAGTGGGACAGTGGGCAGGGTAGAGCACAGGGTAGGATGAGGGTAGGCTCTTTGTGGGGATTTGTGGTGGTGTATCAGAGCTCCAAGAGCACTCTCAATGGGGACAGGAAACAGGGGTAGGGGCCTCCGGGGTCAATCAAGGGAATTTCTGGGGAAGGTTGTAGGAGTGAGTCCACCGGAATTGTTCCCAGACTCACCTCTAGCCAACGCTTGGCAATAGGGGATGAAGGCTGGGATGATACTCAGGATATTTTTGGACCAATAGGCGGATCGAGCTGGGACCTGGCACTCTCCAGCTGAGTCATCTTTAGCAGAGGCCCTGAGATGGGGGTGAAGGATCCTGCCAGCAGGAACTCAGAGTGGTCCCACAGAGATAGGCCGATCTCTGGGAGGGGCCGGGAACTTCAGTAGAGGACTGGAGGTGGAGGTCAGAGACCATGAAGGTGGAAATTACGGGTGGTCTCCCGCGGATAGGCTGGTCTGGTATGTCCAGGGATGTTCCAGGAGGTTCCTTGAAGGTGTCTCTATTGTTGGCTCCACTCTCTTTCCCAGTGTTCAACTAGAGTGTTGGGACAATGGACAGGTTAGGGCACAGGGTAGGGGGAGGGAAGGTTCTCTGTGGGGGTGGGTGGTGTGTATCAGAGCTCCAAGAGAGCTCTCCATGGGTACAGGGCATAGGGGAAAGGGGGTCTGGGGCCAACCCTGGGAACTCCTGGGGAAGGTTATAGGGGAGAGTCCACATGAATTTTTCCCAGACTCACCTCTAGCCAAGGCCTGGAATAGGGGACAAAGGCTGGGCTGATACTCAGGATGTTTCTACACCAACAGGCCCTGCCGGCAGGAACTCAGAATGGTCCCGCAGAGACCATATGTTTTGCTTATGGGCTTTTCATCTTTCTTTAGTCTATGTATCTTTATTTCCTTCTTATTCAATGATTGGCTGTGTGGCTGGGTATCTGGTCCTTGGTGTCCTCCTCTTGTTCTCCTCTCACACCTTCCCCTTCTATTTTTTGAGCCTAGATTTCTCCTATTCATTCCTTCTGCCTGGCAGTCCCATCTATTTTTCTACTGCCTAGGCAATGACCTTTCAGCTTTTTATTTGAGCAATCATGTGTTTTAAGCAAGTAACATAACAGAGCTTCACACAGTTAAAGAAATGCAACATAAAAGAATAACACATTTTTACATCATTATACAAATGTTCTGCAGTCTTAAAGGAATGTAACACATCTTAAACTAATATTCCACAGCACATGCTTACAGACCCACCTAGTCTAGAAAATCCATCACTCACTAAGACCTTTTTTAAAACGGTGATTATAGATTGTGCCAGTAGACAGTTGAAACTAACCATCACAAAACACTACTTAATAATATAAAAGAGTGAACTATTTATTTAAAAGTTGGATGACTGTCTAGAAAATCCACTATGACAAAGAATCCACACAAATCTGCTATATAACAGATGATTCTATTCTTTTTAAATTCTGGGAAGTGGCGATTAGTGAGATGGATTAGTTAGTAAACATGATTGCCCTTAAACCTGGAGACCTGAACTTGGTTATCAGAATTCTTATTGTTCAGTGAACTAATTTTCAGTTTGCCCTCTGACTTACACATAGATGTTACCGCACACCTCTTTATATACACACAGACATAATAAAATAGGCAAATAAATAAATAAATAGAAGTAATTAAGGTAATACTCTGGAAAGAATACTGATCTGTAGAGTAGAAATGCACGTGAATTTTCTGAGAAATATTTTGAGACTAATGAGAGGAAATGTAATGAGGTACAAACAAATGTTTTAGTGTGGTCAGTATTCAACCTTTATGTATGTCATTACTGAAGAAATTGTACAATTTAACTTACCAAAATAAAATCTGAAGACTTAGAAAATGAAGGAATACCTTTGCAATACTTTTACTTAATAACTTACTTTGATTATTTCAGGACCATCTGTCCTTAACTTTGGTAATATTTGTGTGAAATCTACAAATACTCAGCTACTTCACATTGTTAATATGCTGCCCATGTATATATTGATACAGTTAGATATTGATTTGGAAGAACTTCAGAAAACCAACCAATTTTCATATGTGATCCCACCTACATCTAGTACATATGTATCGATGGTATTTGAGTCTTCTACCAATGGAAAATTTTGGAAGTAAGGCTTATTTCTTAGTTTCTGCTTGCTAGAGTCATTTATGATATTAATTTATTTCAGTAATTGTACAACAGATTTTATTTTATCTTAAGCACAGAAAGTATATAATATATATATATATCAGTTTCTATACTTGTGTATTTTATATTTCAGTGATGATATCGTTTTCTTCATTATCCTCTGAATTAATTATTTGTGGCAATCTATAGCATATATATTTTATTTGTAGCCTGTAATCATAAATAGGAACTTGGCTATCAGTTAAGTTTGGGAGTTTCTCTACTCTGTTACAGATCATTCACTTTCAGAATTAATAACATCCCTGGTGGACACATCCTGGTGATGGCTGTCATCTTGCCTGTAAAACTTGAATTGTCTAGTAATGAGATTGTATTGAAACCACAAACCTTCTTGTTGAAAACATGTTTTCGGGGAACTGTTAGGCTGTATAATCAACTGAATCGTCCTGCTCAATTTGTATGGAAACCAGTAAGTGCACTGAGAGGAATTGCATTTTCTATTCGTCCGGCCAAAGGTAATAGCATATATATATATATGTATATATATATATATATATTTTTTTTTTAAATTTAGAAATGCATTCATTCACTCCTGTATTCAGGCATTAAGTACTTATTGAGCATGTACTATTTACTATGTCAATTCCTTCACTCATGTATTCAGGCATTAAGTACTTATTGAGAATGTACTATGTCAATAGAAGTAAACTGTATACTATAATCAAGAGATCTATTTTATATGTATAAATATGACTTGAAAATAAGGGTTGTGTATTGAAATTCTAACAAATACACAATACGTGATAGAGATGTAAGTTCTTAGTTAACTATGTGGCTTAATAAATCAGAAGTTCATAAGGCAAAATGGGAGGCTAGATACCTAGAGGAATAATGATGTTGTAGTGTAAAGGAAAGTAAAGCAAAGGAAAGATTAATTTTTAGGAGTTCTAAATTCTCTAAGGCTATCAAATTATTAAGACCCACTGGCGGTATTAAATGTAATCTGAATGTGCATTTGCTTATGAAAACTGCCATCAATATGAACATTTATCAAATTAGCACACTGTATGACCTAAATATATTCAGTATTTTTCAGTTATCTATTTTAAATCTACTTACTCACATCTGAATATTCTCAAGGCTATTATCTTCCTTGATATTTGACCACAAAACTGAGTTCCTCAATCTAAAAAAAAGTGTAACATTAATTAGTAGAGATACTACTGAAAATGTCACTACTTCTATAGTTTAGTTAAAATTATTAGATGATTTACAATGACTTACATTTTTTAGAATTTAAATTATGACTAGTGATAATACAACTAATAAAATTCATTTAATGTAGTTACAATTTTAAGACTATCATTTAATAAGAACACTAGTATAAGCCAGTCTGAATTACTACTTTTGATGGGCCCCTGAAATAGTTACCCATCTGTTTCATTTAGTGTGTGTGTCATTCCCTTACAGTCTAATAATTTCACATAATATATTTTTAATATGCAAACTCAGTAACTTCTACAGTGTGATTTATATAGTAACCTTTTGTATTTGGCAAACATTATTGTGTTGTACAGTGAGGACTTTATAAGGACAGAAGGTATAATTTACAGAAGTAAATTGCAAGTTACCAGCTGACCAATCCTGTTTTTCCATTTTATGTGCTTATTCTTTTACAGTGATATAGAAAGATCTGAGTCTTTGCCTCTACACTTACTTAATGTGGAATCTAGTACTCCATGAATGCCAAGTAAAATAAAGATTAAAGCTGATCTCAGCTTCTCACTCACTAGTTATTTTTTTCAGGGGCAAATTTCTCTATGCAAGTTACTTTCCTCATCTATACATGTATGAGAGGCTGTTGAAATAGCTCAGTGGTAAGAGTGATTACTGCTCTTACAGAGTCCCTAGGTTTGCTTCCTAGAACACACATGTCCCATCAACTGTCTGTAACTGTAGTTCAAGAGGAACTCACACCCTCTTTTGACCTCTGCAGACTCTTGCATGCATGTGGTACATGTGTACTCAGTACACACACATATAATATATATTTAATATTAAATTTATGGAAAACTATAATGTCTCACAAAGGATGGTAAAGACATAAACGGATAGGTATGTGACAGTGAAAATATATTATTTTGAACTTCTTTATTTGAAAATATTCTGAAAATATTAACAAGTTATCATATGTCTTGACGTTTTTTCTAGTTTCTACTACTTTCTTCATGCCTCCCTCCTCTTTTCCTTCCTCTGTACTTTCTTCTCATTCTCTTTAGTTATAATGAATGAATAATTGTTGTTTAGAATATAAATCATGTTTCAAATTATGATAAAATGTAGTATTTATTTTCTTGTTATTACCATTTGTTTCCAAGTTATTATTTATTATAATTTACAACTGTTCAAAGAAGAGTGTTATAAATTAATCTTAACATTAAACTTGATTCATTGATAATGTTAAATTTAAAAATTGGATAGAGTGCTATTTTCTTTAATAAAGTTAGGATTGATGATAAAGCTGTTGAAGTGTCTTAATAGCCTGAAGTTATTTAGCATAATCACACCATAATTTTACTTTATTGATACATTTCAAATTAATTTGTACAAACGGTATTTTACACTGTAATATTGGTAACACTGACTCCTACTTAAGAAATAGAAAACAGTGAGAATGTATTTCTATGTATTTCAGAGATACTCCATAGCCCTTTTAATTTATTTCAATAAGGATGTGACAGTTTTAGATTAGCTATCAGTAGTCTGGCTTAGGTCTAACAAAATATATGAGTTTTCATTAATGGTGCTTAAAATGTTTTATGCTTTCCCAACTTCTGTTATTTTTCTATTTTAACTATGACTTAATTGGATGACCTTCATCTTATGATGATGCATAGTTTGGATAAAATAGAAGTAGAATTGAAAAGTTATAAATCTCATAATAGTTATGTTTTGCATGGTCTTAATAATTCCTTAAAAATGGTGATATGGATATTTGCTTCTATTTTCTTTTCATTATCCATGAATTCTTTCATATGTTTTCCAAGAAACTAATTATTAAAGCATACTGTTACAAGTAGGATTTTCCTGCCAGCCTAGACCCACCACAACGCCAGCCCCAATTAAGACACAGAGACGCTGTATTAGATATAATTCTCTTGGCCTGTTACTTTTTTCTTATTGGTTAGCGCTGTCTTAAGTATTAACCCATTTCTATTAATCTAAGTATTTCCATGTGGTCTCATATTACTGGAGAGTAGGGCCGGCATTCTGCTCTCTCCAATCTCTACATGCTGACTCCTCCCTACTACTTCTTGGAATCCTCCTAGTCCCGCCTATCTTACTTTCCTATTGGACAACAGTGCTTTATTCATTAACCAATAAGAGATACATATTAACAGAATGACATTGCCCATCATCTCCTCTTTTCTGTCTAAAATAAAAAGTTTTTTAACCTTATAGTAAAATATATCACAACAGTTATCAAATAAGAATCACAGTTACCAATATTTAGTCCATTAACATTTAGTAAGATTTAACAAAATATTTTAGCATCTGTCCTATCTTCGTGAGTCTAAAGTCTTATATGTACCTTATCTTTAATCCTAACTAAGGAAACTATAAACATAACTATCTGTCTGCAACTCCATCAAAGACCACACAGGGATAATATATAAATTCTAGAAATGATAGAGACAACTCCCTGCCTGGTCAGTCACCCGAAGTTCTTCTGTAATTTTCCATCTTCAGCCTATAGGCCATAGTGTGTTTGGCAGATTCCTTAGCAGAGGAGGAAACTAAGCTATCCACCTGTATTGGCATTTTGTCAGTCACTTTTCTCTGTGTCCAGCAGACTGTCTGGCAGACTCTTCCATGAAGCAGGAACTCTGTAGCAATGTCCATCTCATATCAGCAATCACTTTTCTATGGGCTTGCATGTCAAGTTTATACAGCATAAAGTCAAATAGTCCAGGCAAGAACAAATGGCTAGTCTTGCCATGTTGGAAGCAAACTCCATAACACATTTCTTCAAGGTCCATCTTCCTTTCTCATGCAGTTGGTGTTGCCAGGAGCAGTTGTGCCTCACTGTGAAGAAAAACCCTAAAACCTTTTAAATGCCATATTCTGTAGGTCTTTGAAAGGTTTGAAGAATGCTTATCCATCTCAAATGCATCTCTGAATATCTAGAAATCTTAAGTAATTTAACTGTAAATTTTGACTATTATAGATAACTATCAGTAATCTGTGTTAAATTATAGATTACATTTATAAATGTCCTATATAAACACAATATCTCAACAAGAGGGAACAGATACATATCACAAAATTGACCTTAAGTTTGTATCAGTAAAAGAAATTCCATTTCAAAGCAAAGTATTCATATCTCTACCATAATCCCATTTATCCTTTAAAAAGATTGGTTGTGGTCATTAACAATTTATAACCAAATCCATTTAAATGAGAAAAACATTTATAGACAATATTTGGGAATTTGGGTGTCGTTCTTTCCAAACTGCTTCCTGCTAGTCTCCAAGGCTAGCTTGTCCCAACTGTTTTGAATGTTGGATCACCTGGGACACTGTTTCAGGGAGCCTTGTTTGATCAAACCATTTTGGTATGCAAGGAATCCACAGCTTTTCATTTTCTGTGGAAACAAAAATAGAAATCTTTTTCCCCAGTAACCTGTCTTTGGACTAAAATTTTGAAGTCAAAGCATTTTTAAAATATATAAATTGAATTGATCCAGCAGCATTTGTTTTAACAGTTGTTATTTCCTCAGCAGTCAAACAATACAAAGACAATATAATATACTGTACAGTATCCATATTCTCTCCATCTTTAGGTGGCTTTTCATTACTCTGTTTCTTTTACTTCTATTTTTTCATTTTTTTGAGACAGTGTTTCTGTGTGTAACTTTTTTTCTGTCCTGGAATTCACTCTGCATACCAGGTTTACTTTGCAATCACAGAGATCTGCTTGCCTCTGATTCCTGAGTGCTGGGATTAAAGGCGTGTGCCACCACACCCAGCTCCTCTCTGTCTTTTAAAAACCATTTTATTCTTTTTCTCTCCCAAGCCTATGTATATTTTAAAATACACTGTAAACCTTTAGAGGTTTTTCTTAATCTGAATCTGTCTTTACTGTAAATCTTTATCTTTTTCTTGCCACTAATCTTTTTTTCTGGTAAACAACAACATTGCAAAAATGAAATCCACAGTTGTTTTAGCCACTGTCTTTCAAGATGGCAGCGGGTATTTTACCGCCATAACTGAGAGCTGTGTTTACTGCCTTGGTCTAAGCTGCCATCCAGCAGCATGTTGCCAGCTTGGAGATGTAGTCACTGCCATTGCCAGCTCTCATACAGTTTTTTGCTGCTTATGCTGAGTCAGGAAACCTCCCTTAAAGAAGCCATGCAAATCTCTGTTTGTCTTTAGCAAAACAGAACCCAACTGAGAAAAATGCTGCTACCAAGAAGCCTTGCTTGTCTTTGTTCTTTTGGTTCTAAACCCCTTTTTTATGCTTTTGTTAAATATTAAGTGGTAGTTCTTATTAGCCACATTGCAGCGCCAGCATACAGGTATTGAAATATTCCATTTCCATATGAAATTTTATGTAAATGATATCATTAATTTACTTTAAAAATCTTACAGTTGTTTAAAATTACTTTGACTATATTTTATGAAAGCATGTAATATTTTAACTATACAAATGGATTTTAAATATCATTTTCCTCAGAATATGCATACAGTGATTACTGTTTTATATAGTTGTTCCTTCTGTATTTTCATCATTTACATTTTTTATGCTGTTTTAATTTAGCATCTTGTATAACAAATTTAGTCATATGCCTTTCTGCCCTTTTGTAAAATGATGTGAATAGTGCTATATTAAGATCATTTCAACTGGGCTTTGGTGGAACAAGCCTTTAATCCCAGCACTCAGAGGCAGAGGCAGGCGAATTTCTGTGAGTTCAAGGCAAGCCTGGTTGAAAGAGCTAGTTCCAGTACAATCTCCAAAACAATACAGAGAGTCTCTTGTCCCCCCCCCCAAATGTTGATCATTTCTTCCTAAGACATTGATATTGTTTGGATTTGATTGGATTGGTGAATAGTGCATATTGTAAAAAGGAGAAAGTGAAAGTGGAATTATATTTTCTGAGATAGAATTCATTTCTAGTTTAATTTTTCTATGTTCTTATTTAGTTTGCTGGCTTTTTTTTGCCAGTACCATGAATCAATTCTTGAACTTGTCTTCAGTTAATTCATTTGAATCTTTCTTAGTACTCTTCCCTGAGCAACATCTCCCAGCAAATGTCAGCTCTCTTAATTCTTGATTATATTATATTAACTGTTATCAAATTCACCCTTATTTGAAACATTTCTATGACTTCTTTCTCTATTACCTGTTAAGTGTAATATTCTTAGAAATGTGTTGAGTGGAGGGAGAAATTTTTTTTTTCATGTAGATTCATCATCATTAACTGGTAATTTTTGAAAAGAATCTCATTCCTCTCTTATTTTTTTATATTATTGAATCTTGTTTATTTTTCCATCACAGCCATTTTCACCTACTATTTTCTTAATTATAATGGAGTGACTTCTTTCTGAACATACCTCCATCTCTTGAATTATCTGTCAGGACATTTTTGTTCCTTACAGCCAGGGTGATCTTGACAGACCTCTAGATAGTAAACACTTCCATAACTCTCTCTCTCTTTCATGAATTACAGTTCATAATTACAGTATTGACTGACATCCAAGAATATTGAAAGTGTGCTACTTGGTACTTTCTGAACACCTCATACATGTTCATAACTCTATTGAGTTCTCATCTCCTGGTATGGCCATTGTAAAATCAGAGGTCAGCATTCTATCTCTTCATTTTTTTTAGACATAAAGAGAAAAGCAAAACAAGACAAACACTTGCAGTGCATGTAAGTCAAACTAGCCCCAGAAAAAATTGTTTGTAATGGTAAATCATGTCTTCCATTTAGTGACATGAGTCACCAAATTTCTTTGGCTTCTTTATTCCTGAGGACTATGCTCAAAGCCACTTTCTATCAGGTATTCTTTTCTCTTTTTCTTCAATAAATTAGTATTTTTATTGGCCATTTTATGTTCTTGCAGAATTCCCCCCCCCCAAAGTTCCTGCTCATCCATCCTTCATGTTAAAACTCACATGCAAGATAATGAAGTTTCCTCTATTTTCTTTGGATACTTCAGAATTCCCTCATCTCTTCTGCTCTCATGCATCATTTCCTTTTAAATTATGAAATTAGAGAAGCCTGACCTACCTAATGTTCATAATATCACATGTTCTCTCATATGTTATTATGTTTAGCTCTATCAGAAGTTAATCTCTAAAAGCCATAAGAGCAATTCTTCCTTCTGAAATCTTAATAATTGTTTATGTTGATAATTACTTAAGAAAATTGAGATATTAGAGTAACTAATTTTGTCATTTCACAAAAGATTTTCTAATCCTTATGTTTATATCTGTGATAAATTTTTATTTATTTTTCAAACATTGGCATATGTTGGTATACATTTATTTTTACCTTTTAGCAAAATCAATTTGTATTTTAGCTTTTAATGAATCCTCTAGGACTGTGGTCATTTAATAATACCTCACTCATAATTTCTTTAATTTAAATTTAGTTTTAGTTGTCATTTGCCATTACATATTTACACTCGCTCTTGTCCTGATTGTTTAAAAAATCAATAATGCAAATATGGTGACTTTTAAAAATCTTTTTCTCTGTAGGCATTGTTGATCCTTACTGCTCATTGGAATGTGAAGTCACCTGGCAACCAGGTTTTAGTTCTCCAGAGAAGGGAGAGTTTACACTTCAAGTGTCAGGAGGAAATACTTTGACCCTCAAGTGTATTGCACATGTAATTATTTCTCTTAAATTTGATTTTTATCTCAGGCATTATATGTTAAACTGCTATTTAGATGCCTTAGCTTAATTCTATATGTAAAGTCTGAATTTAAATGATAATTGTTTTAGCTACTTCAGAGATGTACTTACCTACTATGAATTAAGAACTAACTTAAATATCGAAGAGTTTTGTAGAAACAACACTATGTTGTCAAAGGCTCTATATATATGTAATACCATCATGGGAGCCACTTGTCATTAACATACAATATACAGTATAGTACAGAAATTTATATTATATTTTCATTCATATATTCTATCCTGAAATCTCTCTTAATCTTCCAATAACTGTTAGTAATTTAGTATGGAAAAGATCATGTAATTTATATTAAAAGAAACCCGAGTTTTTATTAACTATAATAGAATATGTTGCTTACAGTAAAAAGAAAAAAAAAAAGATGATAGCTGTAACTAATATCACTCCATGGTATGACCCAAGATGCCCTAACAATATGACTCAATACCAAGAGTACATTTTGTTTATGATCCCAGCCAACTGCTGTTAGATATTTTAAACAACCCAAGTACATTTTTAATGCATTTTGAAATCCCATTATTTATTTTATTTTATTTTTGGTTTTCTTCAGAGTTTCTGTTTATTTTGTTATTTTTTAATATTCTTTTTCATTTTACATATCGATCCCAGTTTCCTCTCCCTCCTATCCTCCAATTCCATCACCATACAATAGAAGCAGAAGCTTCATTATCAACCTTTTTATATGAGAATACACTTACCTTGGTACCCAAGCCACACAAAGACACAACTAAGAAAGAGAACTAAAGATCAATATCCTTCATGAACTTTGATGCAAAAATTCTCAATAAAATACTGGAAATTTGAATCCAAGAACAAGTCAGAGAAATCATCCACCATGACCAAGTAGGCTTCATCCCATGGATTCAGGGATAGTTCAACATATGAAAAAAATCTATCAATGTAATCCACCATGTAAACAAATTGTAAAAGAAAAACCATCATCTGAAAAAGCCTTTGACAAAATCCAACACCCCTTTATAATAAAGTATTGGAGAGATCAGGGATAATAGGAACATAAGTTAACATAATAAAAGCAATATATAGTAAACTAACAGCCAACATCAAAATCAGGAACAAGAAAAGGCTGTCCACTTTCTCCATATCTGTTCAATATTGTACTTGAAGTTCTAGCTAAATCAATAATACGATAAAAGGAGATCAAGGGGATACAAATTGGAAAGGAAGAAGTCAAAATTTCACCATTTGCAGACGATATGATAGTTTATATAGGTGACCGTAAAAACTATAAAAGGGAACTCCTATAGCTGACTAACACCTTCAGCATAGTGGCAGGATACATGATTAATTTAAAAAAATCAGTAGCCCTACTATATATAGACAATAAATGGGCTGAGAAAGAAATCAGAGAATGATCACTCTTTACAATATCCACAAACAACGTAAAATATCTTGGGGGTAATGCTAGCCAAACATGTGAATGACCTGTATAGCAAGAACTTTGAGTCTTTAAAGAAAGAAATTAAAGGAGCTACCAGAAAATGGAAAGATCTCCCATGCTCTTAGATAGGCAGGATCAACATAGTGGAAATGCCAGTGTTGTCAAAAGCAATCAGTGCAATCCCCATCAAAATCCCAGCACAATTCTTCACAGGCCTTGAAAGGACAATACTCAACTATATATGGAGAAACAAAACACCCGGGAGAGTCAAAACAACCCTGTGCAATAAAGAAACTTACGGAGGCATCTCTATCCCTGATTTCAAGCTCTACTATAAAGCTATAGCCCTGAAAGCAGCTTGGTATTGGCACAAAAATGGACAGGTAGACCAATGGACTCAAATTAAAAACCCAAGTACTTTACCTGAATTCTGTCTTTATATTCTGGACTAATGTGTTTCACCTCTGAATGTGCTTGTAGCTTATACCTAAGAGTCTCTCCAATTTTAGGGTTTGCAAGTAGCTATCAGAACACAATAGAGTCTTTCCTAAGGTCTAATCTTGAAATAATCTTTGTGTAAAAATCACATATTATTATTTCAAAAACTTTCTCTTGAAGTAAATGCGTGTATATAAAGGTACAGATACTAAAGGCATATCACTCATCTTTGCAAATTGATACCTTGTTACTACTCACAGATCACCCAGATAAAGAAACCAAACATAATTCCCATAATGGAAGAACCACCCTGCCCCCAGGCCACATTTCCCATAAAAATATTCCTCCCAAGTTTATCACTTTTCTTACTTATGAGAACTTAATTATGGTCTAAAATTTATATTCACATAGTCAAAATGCATTATTACATATATAACTTTCATATATATATATATATATATATATATATTTAATTTTATATAACAAAGTCCAATTAAATGAAAACGAACATTTATACACAATATTTGGGAATTTGGGCGTCGTTCTTTCCAAACTACTTCCTGCTGGTAAGGGGCGCTGTCTTGGGGGATTCGAAGAAATTTCAGATATCCTAGCTGTAGTCTGTAGGGCTGTTTTGTCCAGCTGTTTGGAATGTAGGATCAGTTTGTACTCTGTTTCAGGCGGTCTGGCATGATCAAACCACATTAGTCTGGAAGGAATCCACATCTTTTCATTTTCTGTGGAAACAAAAATAGAAATCCTTTTCCCCAGTAACTTGTTCTTCAACTTAAATTTTGGAGTCAAAGCGTTTTTTTTTTTTTTTTTTAATTTATTATTTTACATGTCGATCCCAGTTCCCTCTCCCTCACTCCCTCCCTCCCCTCCAGCCATTTCTCCCTCCTTCCCTCCCTTTTGCCCTCTTTGCCCTCTCACATGCACTCTAAACACCCTCCCCTCCCAACCCCCCCACCACAATACCATATGTAGGGGAATGCCATCCAGTTGGGGTCATGTAGATCTGACAGGTCCTGTGAAGTAGGGACTAGGGCTTCTCTCCTATCTCTAGAATAAGGCAGTTATCCCTCCATGGGGGATATGTTTGCAAAGTCCTTTTGTGCACCAGGGATACATCCTGGCTCCACTGTCTGAGGTCTCTTAGACTCCTCAGACCTTCTGGCTGAGACCCATATTCAGGGGGGTCTGAGTCAGACCCCTGTTGGCTTCCCAGCTATCAGTCTAGTGGCCCTTAGCTCCTCCTTGTTCAGGTAAGCTGTCTCTATGTACTTCTACCGCATGGTCTTGTCCTCTCCATCTGCTTCTGTGTTCTAGTTCGACTCAGTGTTTATGTATGGGTGTTTGCTCCTATTTTCAACAGCCATTAGTTGAGGACTCCACGGCGAAGTTAGTTGTTGATCTCACTCTCTGGGAAGGGCATTTATGATGGCCTTTCCACGGGAGTTGAGATTGTTAGTTGGGAGCAGTCTTGTAGTTCCCTCGACCTTTCTTTGTGTTCAACTTTATCTTCAAACCAATATTGGCTCCCTCTTTTATGTTCTCTCTCTCTGTCTCTGTCTCTGTCTCTCTCTCTCTCTCTTTCCTATTTTCCATTCCTAACCAGGCTCAATCCTCCTGATCACACATGCCTTCCTCTCCTCCCCCCCATTTTCTCCTACTTCTCTCTCCATTAGCTGTCCTTCCCCACTTTACCTGAGCTCTGGGGGACTTGTCCCTTCCCAGTTCTGTGAGAGACTTTACATGAATCTCTTAGAATACAACTTGTATCCTAGTTCCTCAGGTGATGTGAATTATAGGCTGGTGATCATTTGATCTAGTTCTAAAATCCATATATGAGTGAGTACATACTGTGTTTCTCTTTTTGTGACTGGGTTACCTCATTCAGGATGGTTTCTTCAAGTGCCATCCACTTGCCTGCAAATTTCAAGATACCATTATTTTTTTCTGCAGAGTATTCCATTGTGTAGATGTGCCACATCTTCATTAACCATTCTTCAATTTAGGGGCATCTAGGTTGCTTCCAGGTTCTTGCTATTACAAATAGTGCTGCTATGAACATAGTTGAACAGATGTCTTTGTTGCATTGATGTGAATCCTTTGGGTATATGCCTAAGAGGGGGATTGCCGGGTCCTGTGGTAAACTAATTCCCATTTTCCTGAGGAACCGCCATACTGATCTCCAAAATGGCTGTATGAGTTTGCACTCCCACCAGCAGTGGAGGAGTGTTCCACTTTCTCCACATCCTCTCCAACATAAGTCATCACTGGTGTTTCTAATTTTAGCCATTCTGGCAGGGATAAGATGGTATCTCAAAGTTGTTTTGATTTGCATTTCCCTGATAGCTAAGGATGTGGAGCATTTTCTTAAATGTCTTTCAGCCTTTTTGATTTCCTCCATTGAGAATTCTTTCTTCAGTTCTGTACCCCATTTTTTAATAGGGTTATTTGGTGTTTTGTTGACTTATTTCTTGAGTTCTTTGTATATTTTGGAGATCAGCCCTTTGTCGGATATAGGATTAGTGAAAATCTTTTCCCAGTCAGTGGGCTGCCGTTTGGTCTTGTCAACTGTGTCTTTTGCCTTACAGAAGCTTCTAAGTTTGAAGAGGTCCCATTTATTAATTGTTTCTTTCAGTGTCTGTGCCCCTGGAGTTATGTTCAAGAAGCGGTCTCCTATACCAATTTGTTCAAGGGTACCTCCTACTTTCTCTTCTAAGAGGTTCAATGTGGCTGGATTGATGTTGAGGTCTTTGATCCATTTGGACTTGAGTTTTGTGCATGGTGACAGACATGGGTCTATCTGCAGTCTTCTACACACCTTCATCCAGTTGTGCCAGCACCATTTGTTGAAGATGCTGTCTTTGCTCCATTGTATAATTTTAGCTGTTTTGTCGAAAATCAGGTGTTCATAGGTGCGTGGATTAATATCAGGATTTTCAATTCGATTCCATTGGTCTACCTGTCTATTTTTATGCCAATACCAGGCTGTTTCCAGAACTATATTTCTGTAGTAGAGCTTAAAGTCAGGAATGGTGATGCCTCCTGAAGTTCTTTTATTGTATAGGGTTGTTTTTGCTATCCTGGGTCTTTTGTTTTTCCATATAAAGTTGATTATTATCCTTTCAAGGTCGGTGAAGAATTGTGGTGGTATTTTAATGGGGATTGCATTGAATCTGTAGATTGCTTTTGGTAAGATTGCCATTTTTATTATGTTTATCCTACTTAACCAAGAGCATGGGAGGTCTTTCCGTTTTCTGGTATCTTCTTTAATTTCTTTCTTTAGAGTCACAAAGTTCTTATTATATAGGTCTTTTACTTGTTTGGTAAGCGTTACACCAAGATACTTTATGTTGCTTGTGGCTATTGTAAAGGGTGATGTTTCTCTGATTTCTTTCTCTGCCTCTTTGTCATCTGAAAAAAATAGGGCTACTGATTTTTTTGAGTTTATCTTGTATCCTGCTAGTTTGCTGAAGGTGTTTGTCAGCTGTAGGAGTTCCCTGGTAGAGTTTATTGGGTCGCTTATGTAAACTATCATATCATCTGCAAATAGAGACAGTTTGACTTCTTCCTTTCCAATTTGGATGCCCTTGATCTCCTTTTGCTGTCTTATAGCATTAGCTAGAACTTCTAGTATGATATTGAAGAGATATGGAGAGAGAGGACAGCCTTGTCTTGTTCCTGATTTTAGAGGAATTGGCTCAAGTTTCTCTTCATTCAGTTTGATGTTGGCAGTTGGTTTGCTGTATATTGCTCTTATTATGTTTAGGTATGTTCCTGTTATCCCTGACCTCTCTAATACCTTTATCATGAAAGGGTGTTGAATTTTGTGGAAGTCTTTTTCCGCATCTAGGGAGATAATCATATGGTTTTTCTTTTTCAGTTTGTTTATATGGTGGATCACGTTGATAAATTTTCGTATGTTAAACCATCCCTGCAATCCAGGTATGAAGCCTTCTTTATCATGTTGGATGTTTTCTCTGATGTATTTTTGAATTCGGTTTGCCAGTATTTTATTGAGTATTTTTGCATCGATGTTCATCAGGGATATTGGTCTGTAGTTTTCTTTCTTAGTGGTGTCTTTGTGAGGTTTGGGTACCAAAGTTATTGTGGCCTCATAAAAAGAGTTTGACAATAAACCTTCTCTTTCTTTCTTGTGGAACAGTTTGAGGAGTAGTGGTATTAGTTCTTCCTTGAATGTCTGGTAGAATTCTGCACTGAATCCATCTGGCCCTGGACTTTTTTTCGTTGGAAGGCTTTCGATGACTGCTTATATTTCATTGCAGGTTATAGGTCTATTTAAGTTGTTTGTCTGTTCTTGACTTAATTTTGGTAAGTGATAGTTATCCAGAAACTTGTCCATTCCCTTTGAATTTTCAATTTTTGTGGAATACAGATTTTCAAAGTATGACCTGAAAATTGTCTGGATTTCCTCTGTTTCTGTTGTTATGTTCCCCATTTCGTTTCTGATTTTGTTAATTTGCATGTTCTGTCTCTGCTTTTTCGTTAATTTGGATAAAGGTTTGTCTATCTTGTTGATTTTCTCAAAAAACCAACTCTTTGTTGCATTGATTTTTTGTATTGTTTTCCTCGTTTCTATTTTGTTGATTTCAGCCCTCAAGTTGATTATTTCCTGGCGTCTGCTCCTGTGGGGTGAATTCGCTTCTCTGATATAATTAGGTTTGTAGGAATAGTCTGTGCTGACAAACTTGTTTGTAGATTATTCATTGTCCTCTTTAAAACATATCCCATTTGCGTGAATGTGCTGTCACTTTCCATTTATATAGTTAACTAGGATATGTGTTATTACTGCGTTTCATTTCCATTATTGAAAATCTTTTAGTGAGCATTTGCAAAGTATTTATTTGCTTATTGTATCTAGAAAGTTTAATATTATACTTTTGCTCACATATTCAACCTATGACTATTTTTCACTTACATAAAAATGAGGGATTTAATAATAACAGATGTAGCATTAATTAGTTACTATTTATTGAGCAATTACTATGTGTCAAGTGCCATGCTAACTGGTGTTTATTTATTATCTCATCCCTTTAAAATTCTGAGGTATTCATTGCTTATATCCAAATATATAATTAATGGTGAATTACTAGAAAACTGAGGTTTTAAGTTATTCAAATTCACAACCAGTTTATTTCTAGATCCAACTGCCTCCACAGATTTAATGTTACCCTATCTAATGTGATTTATTTTGTCTATCTCCTACCCCATGAGTCAATAAGAATGAAATAAGTAAACTACTGGAAATAAACCTATGAGATAATTAAACAGTAAATCACACAAGGAAATAATTCAGATAATTGAATAGAAAATTGGGTCATTTCAGATAAAGCTTTGAAACTTTTAAAGTTAACTCTGAAGAGTAGGATGGAGAAACACAGTGTTTAAATAAAATGTCAGTTAAGTTTCATCATATATTGATAAAACTCTGACTTACATTTTTCATCTATTTTAGTTTAGTTTGAATGTTTATTATTCCAGTTACAAAGATTATGTTTTAAAATAATTATAAGAATATTCTAAAGCCTAATATAATAGCATAGTTTATGAAGTTTTATAAAATCTAGCACCAAGTGAACTCAACTCAGTATTTCTTGGACAAACTGTGTTCAAATTGCCTTTGATACCTGATTACTTAACCTTTACTACTGTAAACATGCATAATGGCCACACTTGAAAACAGTGTTCTGTGGTTTGTTAGTTCTATGAAATGCTTTTCTTGGAAGTAAGAGGAAAGTCCCTATGCCTGTGTAGTAATTCTGTCAATGAGAATAAACTATGTCCCCATCTCATGTAGGCCAAGCATACATTATCTGCATATTAAGCTCTATGAATTTGGATTCTAGTAAAAATATGTCTGGGTGGCTTCATTTTTAACAACCTGTTCCATATATTTAGATGACCTTTGAATTCTGTTGCATAACATATAATAGTATGCCATACATAACTGAGTAAATGATAACTCTAAGAGCCTTTCAGTAATTTGTCAGTATGTTCAGTATGTTTCTTAGTCCAGGAATCACTTCTGCCATAGGGATAGCCTCTTTCCTTCTACTGTTGTGTGTGTGTTGTGGTGTTTCTGGGGATCACACCCAGAGCTACACATAAGCTAGGGAAATACTCTATCAGTAAATTATTGTCCACCAGAACTTTGAGAGAGTAATATTTAAACATTATATTCTAATTTTCTTTGTCTTAAGGCTTCAGCAAAATCTAGTAACATGTTATATTTTAAAAATCTCCCTAAAGGTAAAGTTCCAGTTACATGACAGGGGTATATTTTTTATCACTTCTCTCATTACTTTCTTCTCTTCTCATTGAAGAATATTTGGCATTATTTCTTTGTTCATATTAACACATTTTAATGCTATAAACTAGATAAATTCATAAAATTATGTTTATAGGTTTAAATGTATTTACATACATTTGGTAATGATGGTAAAGGTTAATTACATTTAATTTTCAAAGCAAATCAATTGACTTTTTTATTTGCTCTTGTTTTGGTAATTTCTCCCATTCTTCTTTTTATTACCAGGTTGGACATACTAGAGTCACCTTTTTAGAGCCAAGAATACTGTTCAGTAATAGTTCTCAAGGTTTAACTACTTGGCGGAAAGCCATTCTTCACAATATAGGGCAAAACCATGCTTATTTCAAGGTAATGCTAAATTTTTGCCATTTCTTATTTGGATCAAATTAAGTAATGATTCGAATCAATTTGTTTCAAATATACTACAAAGTTAGTACTTTGCTATTTGTCAATGGACTTTCTGAATTCATTTAGCACATTTATTATTCTACTTTTCCAAACTATGATTTTCCTTCCTTGGTATAATTTGGTTTATTAAAAAAATGTGAACACTTTTAAATATAATTGCCAAGAAATGTTATGTAATATAGTAAGTTATCTGCTTTTCCTTTTTTACTTTCACTTTTTTAATGAGGATTGTCTTGGTAGTAACAAGAACTAGATGGGATTAACTAGTTGTAGTTTAAATTATTTGTGTATTTGATGTAATACAATTCTATTGCAAAATCACCTCATGTCTTATTCTCAGCCTCTGTGTAGGAAGTACTTTAGATACTTCCCTGCCAAACTTTTGATATCATTAATTTGTAAGTCACTGTAGCATCTTACCAATTTTTTATTACAGGTTTGTGATCAAAGCCTTTTGCCTACCATTAATATCATTCCATCAGAAGGAATAATCCCATTTGGGGGAATAACTGTTCTTAATATCTCCTGTACACCTACTGTGGCAGAAAAATTTGATACAAGAGCAAAGGTATATCTGTTCATGTACTTGTCCATTCTTTCTCTCTCTGTATTTGTATATGTATGTGTGTATATGCATTTATGCACACATCTCCATGTGTATGTAATGTTTTATAAATATAAATTTATATTAATAAGCACATTATCACAAAATAACTACTTACACTTGTTATTAGTAAATTTAATTACTTCATGAATAAATAATGGAATTTTGAAGTATAATGCTAAATAAATTAAGGTACTGTTTATATAAAAATTGAATTAATTCTAAATATGCAGGTTCAGAGGTCTAAAAGTAGCAACTATACCTAAATTATCTAAAAGAACATTAGGTAGCAACACTTAGAGAGAAGTCTCTGAAAATTTTTTTCAAGAAACCCAGTAGCTGAAGTTTCTTCTAAGTTGAAACAATGCTACCAATAAGCATGAGGCAGTTTCACATAAAATTGAATGATTTGAAAGAGCCTAATCGTTCTCATCGAAATAAGTGAGCTTTTCTTCATGGCCTTGGGGAAATTAGGAAAGAGTAATTATGGGATGCAGGAGACATTATGATCCTCTGGCTATTAGATTCTTTCAGTGTCCTCTTCCATGATGTGCCCTGAGCCTTAGGTTGTGTTGCAGATGGGGAAAAAAATAGCTTTTAAAAACACTGATGGAAACTATATCTCTGGTATTACAGTTAGAAATTCTCTTGGTGTAGGAAAGTGGCCATAGTAGGTTGTACTCTCTCCATAGAAGGCTTGTTACCATACATGAATTCCTTTCACTAAGTGGGTCTTAAATACATCACCGTAATACAATAGTGACACTGTCGCACTATTGGTGATATATTTTCAGACAGGCCACTGTGGTATGTAGGCATCATAGCTGGATGGGAGTATTGATTAATAACCTTTTCTCTCTTAGCAGCTTTAATACTACCTTTCAATAGTATGCGAGCTAGTCCCCAGGGAGGAGGCTTCCTGGTCAGGTCCACCTGAATTCCTCTTTTCCAATAACCAAAAGTGTGGTATCATTAGCAATGGAGTCTGACTTTCAAGGTTTGGGAGGCAGAACATGTTGTTTTGGAAATCTTGTAGACTCCTTCCAACACCACATCAGAGTTTCACCGTACTTTTATATTAAGTATTTTGTTAGATTGTCTTTTTTTCCCAATAATATGCTCCTCGTATATGTAAAAGCATATCTATATCTATATCTGTATCTATCTGTATCTTTATCTGTATCTATATCTAATTTATATCCATGGTGTGTGTGTGTGTGTGTGTGTGTGTGTGTGAGTGTGTGCATGCATTTCTCTATGTCTTTCTCAAGTAGTTAAGTATTATTTACCTCAACTTCTTCTTCCCTTGCATTGCCAATTCCATGCCCCAGTTAGGACCCACCCCTCTATTTTTCACTGCATAGCAACTTTGTCCTGTTTTCCTTCTCCCTAGGTAGAGCTCCTTGCACCTTCCCCCCAATCCTGCATGACACCTATCCTTTCCCATTTTTTGAAGTTATTTTGATTCTACTGTAATATCTTTTTTTTTCTTAGTGAAGACTCAGTAATCAGGAAGGCTATGGTTCAGGTTTTATTGTGTTGGCATTCAACTTTATGGACACCCCAAAGACAGAACATTGCCCCTTCTAACCATTAGTTCACTGTAGTTTGAAAATAATTTTCTTGAGAAAATTATGCCATAGTATACCAAGTAATGAAAAAGACAACATAATTAAGTACTATAGTAATCCTACACAACACTTTTGACTTGTTTTCATAGCTATTGTGTTTATTAGCATATTTCTGTGGAACAAATTGTATATCATTCAAATGTACTTTTGCTTTTATAAAATAATCTGTTGTAATTAGATAAGGAAAATATGTTACAGAGAATTATAATCAGGTCTAGTCAAATGAATTTTAATCTCTAGTCAAATTCATAAGCCATCTGATTTCTATATGCTCTTATTTATATTATAAAGTAACATAAGGGGGCCTGGAATTGATCATCTATATATTATTATTTTTAATGTAATTTGTACAAAATTTCTTGTCTTTAATAAGGTTGCTATTCACCGTGCAAATGTTATAGATCTAAGGATTGGTGGATCTGTTGAAATTGCTGATGTTGAAATCACACCTGTGAGTATGCCTCTTGCTTGTTTGCTTAATTTATGACTTTGATGGTTATGTTAAGCATCCATAATCAGTTCATTAATATTTACAAATATTTTCCTGTGTAGTAATTTTGCATATAATAGTTAATATAAGTACTGTAATTATAACTGATGAAGCAGGATATTGTATTTTTTAAACAATAAAACACTAAACTTACATGTGAGCAAACTACCAGTAATTTTTTTTAATTTATCTGTCGATCCCAGTTCCCTCTCCCTCCCTCCCTTACTCACTCACTCACTCCCTCCCTCCCTTTTACCCTCTCTGCCCTCTCACATGCACTCTAACCTCTTTCCCCTCCCATCCCCCACCCCAATTCCATATGTAGGGGAATGCCATCCAGTTGGGGTCATGTAGATCTGACAGGTCATGTGAAGTAGGGACTAGGGCTTCTCTCCTGTCTCTAGGTTAAGGCAGTTATTCCTCCATGGGGGATGTGTTAGCAAGGTCCTTTTGTGCACCAGGGATACATCCTGGCTCCACTGTCTGAGGTCCCTTAGACTGCTCAGATCTTCTGGCTGAGACCCATATTCAGGGGGGCCTTAGTCAGTCCCCTGCCAGCTTCCCAGCTATCAGTCTGGTGGCCAGTTAGCTCCTCCTTATTCAGGTAAGCTGTCTCTATGTGTTTTTGTCACCTGCTCTTGTCCTCTCCATCTGCATCTGGGTTCTAGTTTGACTCAATGTTTATGTATGGGTCTTTGCTCCTGTTTCCATCAGGCATTAGTTGAGGGCTCCATGGAGAAGTTAGTTGTTGATCTCACTCTCCCGGAAGGGCATTTATGGTAGACTTTCCACGAAAGTTAAAATTGTTAGGTGGCAGCAGTCTTGTAGTTCTTTAGACATTTTTTTGTGTTCAATTTTATCTTCAAACCAGCAAACTACCAGTATTAATAAAATGGTTTCATTATGTTCTCATCATTCATAAGAGATTATCCTTTGCCTATAATAGATATATGTGTAATATGTCTTAACTATTGGTTTAATTTGTCCTGTTTTGAGTTTTATGACACATGAAGAAGTGTTTGTAGTCATTGATGAGGTACTTTAGTTGAGTATTGTGTTTCCAAGATTGATTTAGGTTGTGTGAAACTATGCTGTATTTTTCATCATTGCTTTATAAAGGTTGTTTGCTTGAACATACTATAATATGCATCTTCATTCCACTGTTCTTCCATCTAGTTATTTCTAACTGTTATCAAAAGCATTGTCACCATGTCAGGTCATATTTTGAGGTACAAAGGCTTCCTAAGATGTACTATTTGTTCATGTTTGTCTTTATAAGATAATGTCTTTTTTTTTTCCTTTTTGGATTTTTTTTTTTTTGCCCCATGCTTACATTGAGTGCTATATCTGCATGTATACCTTCATGCCAGAAAAGGGAACTAGATCTCATTATAGATGATTGTGATTCACCATGTGGCTGCTGGGAATTGAACTTAGGACCTCTGGAAGAACAACCAGTACTTTTAACTGCTGAGCCATATCTCTAGCCCCCATAGATAATTTCTAAAATATCATAATATTATCATAATACTTTTATTTCTATTGCTCTATATTTCAATGCTCTACAAGTTTTATTATGAGATGTAAAAGGCTCATCTAATGAGTATAGATACTTTAATGTAGTCTTGATATTAATTTTCTGAACTATACTCATCAGTTTTTAAAAACATTATCTATACATAAGTAGTATTTGTTCTACAATTGATAATGTGCATACACATTGACACATGCATGTGTTCACATGCAAACACACATACATACAGTGTAAACACATACACATACTAAGAGACAGACACACAGTATACACACACAAACACACACACACACACCTTCTGTATTTAAACATTACTTCAAAGGATAGGATCTGTTCTGTTTACTCAAAGAAACTTTTATTAGATATTCAAAGCAGGCCTTCATTTTGTCCCATTGTGACATTTATAAGATGTTATCAACCTCTGAGAGATTTTTCACTATAGCGATTATCCTATTGAGATTGCTTTTTTTCCCAATTGTTTTTCCATTATCTGGTTTCATTATGGTACTAAATTTTAAAATACAATGATTAAAGAGTTTAACTGGCTGCCTTTGAGTCAGGCTCTTATTGAGTCAGGCTTTAGTTTCTGAATCCTGTTGTTCAGTGGTGATGGATTGAGATACATCGACCAGCAGATATTCAACTAGCCTATTTAATACTGTGGTGATTAGTAAAAATGAAGAGCATAAAGAACCTGAGGGGATGGAAGACACCAAGAAAAGAAGGCCCTCTAAATCAACATGTTTAACATGAGAACTCTTAGATACTGAGGCAACATGCACAGGGAGGTCCTGTATGGGTATGCACCAGGTTCTTTGCATACATACCATTGCTTCCAGTTTAGTGTTTTTACTGGATTCTTGAGTGTATAAATGAGTGGATCTCTGTTTCTTGTGCCTTTCCTTTGGCTTCTTTATTTCTGTTTGTTTTGTGCAATTCTTATGCATTACTTTTAGTCGTAATAGAATTATGTTTTATTCTTATCTCATAGAAGCCAATTTTATCTAATGGGAGACAGAAGTGGTGTGAATCCAAATGGGAGGGGATAAGAGAGGAAGTCAGAGGAGTAGAGGGAAGGGAAACAATAACCATTATTTAATATCTGCAAAAATTATATTTCAATAAAATGGAAAAAAAACTAAATAGTATAAAAGCTAAACTCAATATTATAGTACTGTTGATACTATGTTCTTTTAATATTTTGTGTGGTGCATTTGCTTAGGAGTTGATCTTTTAGTAAATTTATCATGAGGTTCCTTACAGAAGTTTGTGATATAGCCACATACTAGGTATGTGTGGAAGAGTTCACATACTCTCAGTAAGAATCCAGAATACATATAGACATGGACACACATAAGGATAGAACCACATGTGCATGTATATGAAAATCAATCCTGTTTTTCATTACTAGATGAAGATATTTGAACAGATATTGTGCTGTCTCCAGGCAAATACACATAAGGAATAAGTCATCCTTACCACAATGTAATTAATTATGGTTTATCTGAGGTTCTTTTGGATGAATAACTTTATACGGTAGCTACATTTTAGAGAAGAGGCTTGATAGTTGAGACAAATGGTTGAAATATCTGGTATTAGTTTGAAATGCAAAATCATAGAGGCTACTGAAATATAAAATGTTATGATGAGGAAAGGGCTTAGATGTAGCTAGAACATAAGACATTAAATAAAGGTCTTGGGCAGTGTTATGAACACTGGTGATGATCTTGGACCTTGTCACGTTGATAGTGGGGGAAGGCCAAATATAAGAGATGGACTTTGTAACTTAGTTATTGAGGGGAAGAATTTGAGAAAGTAAAAATCTAGAAACTCAATTACAGTTGACTACTTACTATTATCATACAAATACAATCCAATAAATAGGTTGAAGAAGGGAGCTGGTTCAATGATTTTTGATATTTTACATATGGGGAAGAGAAAGATAAAGTTTCATAGAGATACGTTTGGCAATTGATCTTAAGTATCAAAATATAAATGACTGTACATATTTGTAAAGCATTATAGTACTTTCTAATTATTATTTCTTTTTTGATTTAGAATGTATTTAATTTCAGTGGTACCTATGTTGGCACTACAGAAACTATCCCATTTGTAATTAAAAACAGAGGTGTGACACGGGCCAAAGTAGAGTTCAATCTAAAAGAATTCCCACTTTTTGCAATGGATTTTAAGGGAAATGCAGGTATATGATTTATATTGTGATAGTATTGTAAAGCAAATTACTTTTAAATTGTCTAGGATATAATCATTAAAAACATAATAATGGCAGTTACTTTCCATGATTTGTTATGATATTATTATTCCTTTCAATATGTCTCTTGTAATATTAGAACACTTGGATAACATTATATGTAGCTGTATTTATTAATTAGCTTTATATAGCAACAGTGGTATATAAATGATTTGCTTTAACTAAAAATATAATTGTTAATTTTATATTCTCAAAATAGTGTATAGTCTGCCCTCTGTGTTTACTTATGTGTCATGAGTTATTGTATTTATTTTGGCTTAAATGAAATATATGCTTTTATGAGTGTATTGTTTCTTTTTTACTTCATAAGTTAGCAACTAGTACTCATGGGCTAAGTCTGATTTGAACGTTATGTTATGAACAAAGTTTAATTCAAATATAGATTTATTTGCCTATTGCTTTTTGCTGCTTTCATGCTAAAATGGCAGAATTGAAGAGTTGCTTCAGAAATCATGTCTCACAAAGTATAGTGTATCTGTTTTTTGAACCCTCACAGAAAAGTGTTCTTCCAGTTGACTTGGTTAATTATTTATCAGTAAATATTTGATCAACCCCAATTTTAGAGTAAACGTTAGATTAAATCTTTAAGGTAACTAGTACATTTTCTGTCGTCTTAAGAAGTGAACAGTAAGGTTACCTGTCAGAATCTCAGTGACAAACAGATGCATCATTCATAGTGTTTAACTAAATAGACTTTAGAAAATAAATTTGTGGGAGTCTAGGAAAGTATTAACAGAAACAAAAATTGTGGGGGGGATGCAGTTGTCTCTAATTCTGAAGGAAGAAGAGGAAAACGTGCGTTGCTGATCTAGCAGAAGATATTATGGACAGTGAGGCAACTAGTAAGCACCATAGTGACAATGCAATGGAGCCATTGCTAGAACTGCTAGCAGGGCTTCCGAAGGAATAGAAGGGTAAATATTTTTCTTTTTCTCATCTCCTACTTGTTCTGGTGCATTCTATGGTAGAACTTAATCAGGAGAAATAGCATTGAAGCTTGACTTACTGTTTTAGAGAAGTCAAGACAGAATAAAGCCATGAAGTATGAATATTATGTCTAGGTGACAAATGTTGATTACTTATATCAGTAGTTAAATTAACAATGTGGTTTTTACCATATTACATAACTAATAATGCAAGACAGTTGATCACACAGGTTATAGGGGATGTATAGGTTATACATTGGGGAAAACCTAGTCTAGGCTCACTTATGAGAACTATCATAGTTACTACACATGTTAAGGAACTGAAAGAATATAAACAAGGGTATATGAGAAGGAATGAGGGTAAAGCCTTAGTAAGGACTTCGTATGATTAGTGGTTGGATCATGAAACCAAGATTATGAAAGTAACTTTGTTGACTTTTTTATTTTTTGAGACAGGGTTTTAGCCTGGCTGTCTTTGAACTCCATTTATAGATGAGGCTGGCCTGAGACTCACAGAGATCCTTTTCTCTCTGCCTTTCAAGTTTGGGATTAAATGTCTTTCAACACTTAAAGGTTAAACAGAACATTTATAGGATTTATATGCAGGCAATGGAGTTTAATTGAGAAGGTGCCGGTGAGAAGTTTGGACTGAGAAAACAGAACTGTCAGTGGGAAGGAAGAGAGTACAAGTTCAGAGAAATGAGAAATTATTTGACCCAATGCAGTAGATGCACATGAAGAAGTGGAGGAAGAGGATGAGGAAGAAGAGGAGGATGAGAAGGAGGAGGAGTAGGAACAGGAAGAGATTTCCAGTCATTTCTGGTGTTTGTCCCTAAGGTCCAGGTAGCTGAGGGTCCACTACACTGTAGACAGAGTGCTGGAGTGAGATCATGATTAAGCAGGCTTTCTGTGTTTGAGTATCTTGTTTAATTGTCCATGACTAGTTTAGAGTAGATTCTTGGAAATCTACATGAAATATATGTTTATTTATTAAAATGTGTATGTTGAACCAATTTTTAGCCATTTGACACTTTATTCTCGGGACCCATATACTCTTGTTCCATGAATCAACTCTTTAAAGTGCTTTTCTTTTCAGAGTTGATTTGCCTGTAATTCAAACCTCTTTTCAAGGACACTTACTTATCTTTTCAAATGCATTTCTACTTCTAACCCTTTCTCCTTATTCCTATTCCATGGAACATTACATTCAAAGATATTTCTCTACTCTCATGATTTCCTTCATGAGTTTCAGATCAATAGACTGCACAAAGTAAATGAAGCACATAAGTTGATTTTAATAGCTAGTAACAAAAAAAACCATTTTCTTAAACCATTCTGAAAATTTATCTTCTTATGAATGTTTTAACAGATAAATGACTATTTTGATATCTTATTGGTTTCCAACAAAATTCTTTAATTAATATTTTTAGAGTGACTTATGGGAAAAGTAATTTTGACATACATTTATGGATGACCTCACCTTGTCATTCTAGTTACTGGTCATTTTAAGTACCATAGATTTTTCTTCTGGAGCCATGTAATACATCTCAACATAACTGAATTTCCATTCTCCTAGAATAATGCATCCCTGTTCTCCATGCTCTTTGTTGTCTTTTCATCTTTTATAAACTGGTTGCATCTTGCTTTGTCCTATGGATTATTGATATACACATTTGAACTCTGGTTAAGTAGGTGGAATTCTATTTGCTCTTTTACTTTAGTATGAAAATAACTGGATTCAGACAGGCAGCAGATTGCTCTGTGTACATGTTTTGTATGTTTTTTTTCGTATATATAACCCTAATAGAGTATATATTAATTAGGTACAATACCATATTTGTAATTTTTGTTTTTAGCAAATTTCTTTTCTACTACTATGCATATAATTACTATGAGGACATACATAATCATGGAAGGAAAAACATACTAGAAAGAAACGTGATATATATCTATTTCACAAGCTGTATTTTATATATACATATATATGTATGTACATATATACATATACATCATATTTGCTTCCAAAAATTTGTTCCAGTAAACTACTTTATTTTATAAATATGTATCTATCTTAGTTGGCTATTATTTGATGGATCCCAAGCTACAAATGTTCTAGTATAAATATATTTATTCCATGGCTTGTCTATCATATCATTGGTAAGTATATTTGAGTGAGAAAAACATGGGATAAGTTACAGAATTTTATTTTCAGATAAAGATAATTAAGATTATTATTTGTGGAATTAATAAGGTAAATGGAATGAACAAATTAGTTTACTTACATTTGAACTTTCAGCAATTAATTTCTTTGGGACAAATTTATTTTTACCTAATATCTTTATTGTTGAAATATTTCCATTTTGACCAGAATTTTTCCTTTGTGAGATGGTTTGTCTTTTTCATTATGATGTTGTTTTGAATGACTAATATTCTTTGATACCTTATAGTTCTATTTTAGCAATAGTTGATACTAATGCTTCACATGTACATATGTATGTATGAGTGTTTCTGAAAGGAAAATTCACGTGTCTTCTCAAAAATAAATGATGGAAAATTGAAGTATTTGGTATATTTTGTATATTTGTGGATTTTCAGGTGATCTAACAAGGCATGGGTCTTCTTTGCTTCCCCTTCATTGAATAGGTCATTTCTTAGCTATTCTGAGGTCCTACTAAGTTGCTTGATCTTACTCTTTATTCCTTTCTTCTTTTCTCCAAATATTAGTATATTTATGGAAGTTGGAAAGAATTTATAATGGATTTTTTTTATTATTTATGAGTGTACATTGCATATTTAGATCTGAGATTTGATATTATAAACTTGGTATTCATTATGGTACTCTTAGAAATTTGATGTAGCTTTACCCCTAGGGATTTCAGTAGTTGCATTTTCATTGCTATGAGTAGTATAATGACATTTTCCGCATTCATAATAAATCATATTCCTACACACACACACATACATACACACACACAAACACACACACACACACACACACACACACACACACACAGAGAGAGAGAGGATAGGTTTTATATATTATTTTTCTTGATCCACAGGAGAATTCAGAAATACAGAAGTTCCTTATATGTATGCCATAGAGGTAGAAGAAAGCACATCTGTGGAATGTGGCATAGCATTTTCTCCTGTTGAAGTAAGTTCAGCTTTCTGTTACTCCTATTATGGAAGAGCAGTGGAAGTACAGATTAGCTATTTAATAATGGATCAGATACCATTGAGTGACTATTCATAGTTATAATTTTTAGTCAGTAATATAATTACTGGACACATAAATCCTGGGGAACTATAATTACATTGTGTTTGTTGTACTTACTATCATATTTGAGGTTTTGTATGTTGTCAAGGAATGATAGGTTTAAGCTAATGAGAAAGACACATGTGTTTTCAAGCTATCTTGTGTTTTATAATTATATTTGAAGGTGACTCTTACAATCATTATCTGAAATACCCAAAAATCTTGTGCACAATTAAATAATGTTTCTGTGAAACTTGGTTAATATTGTTCCCATGATATCCAGTAATATTTTTAAAATGGAAAGAAAACAGTCAATATAAAAGAAAGAACCTTTACTAGAGTGTGCCTATAAGGAATGGATGCCACTAAGTTCAAGAAATAAGCTGTGATGTGCTTTTTCATTCAGATTTCTGAATTATAAAAATGATAAGTAGAGAGCTTCTTTTTTGAAAATAATTAATATATTTTTAGTTACATGGGTACTTTGCCTGCCTATATGTCTGTGTGAGGGTGTCAGATCTTGGAGTTATAGACAGTTGTTAGCTGCCATGTGGGTGCTGGGAATTGAACCCAGGTCCTCTGTAAGAGCAGTCAGTAACACTGAACCATCTTCCCAGTCCCTGAGATCATCTTTTTGACAATCATAGTGTCAGATTTATGCATCAAAAGTGAAACAAAACAAATAAATAAATAATAAAATTAAGTTAGTTTTTGTACTAGTAAGTACAGAAAATGACTTACTAAGTGAAAACAGTAATAGTTGCCCTTCCATCTACCTTGACATGTCTGCAAGTGTTGTCATTGTGTGGGTCTTGTCTAGGCAACCATATTGTTTAAGATGTTGTGGATAAAAATTGTCATGTCTAGAAGACACTATTCAGCAGCCACACTTGTTATATGATACTTAAAATCTTTTCATCCCCTCTTATACAATATTACTTGAGCTTTAGGTATTGTGGTGGCATTGTAGATGGACCAATTGGGAGAGTGGCACACCATCGTCACATGGTCACTTATTCTCTGGATTTTGACTACTTGGGACTCATTTTAGTTGCCTACATCTGCTGCAAAATGAAGATTTTTTGATGAGGGGTGAAAGTTGTACTCATCTGTAGGTATAAGGATATGTATTCAAAATATAGTTAGACATTATATTGGCTTAGGAAAATAGCACTTATAGGTTTACTTCTAGGTTCTATGACCTCTCTTGCCATGTGTAATTGTGTAGGTTTGCAATTCCCAGCAGGAATTATTTCCTGCTGAACCTACCTTAAGTCCAATTAGACAATTGTTGGTTACCTCTGTGAAAATAATGCCACTATTGCACCATTGGGAATGTCACACTGGTGTAGTCATTTTTGTGGTTAGTAGGCTTTTTCTCGGTGTACAGTTATTTGTTACTTTTCTCCTTAGTAGCTGTCATAGCATCTTTCATTACATCGAGAGCTACTCCTCAGGGAGAAGAGACTTCCTAGTCAGATCCAGCTATATTCCTCTAGCAGTCTCTTCAGGAATAGTTACTTGGTTTCAAGTTCTGGGAGCAAACTAAGGACCATAGCAATTATTTATGTTATTTTGGGAGTCTCTAGCTAGAACTTCAAGTACAATATTGAAGACATATTGATAGAGTGAATAGCCATGTCTTGTTCCTGATTTTAGAGGCATCACATTGAGTTTTTCTCCATTTAGTTTGATGTTGGATGTTGGTTTGCTATATATTGTGTTTATTAAGTTTAGGTATGTTCCTGTTATCCCTGATCTCTCTAAGACCTTTATCATGAAAGGGTGTTGGATTTTGTCAATGGCTGTTTCAGCATCTAGTGAGATGCTCATGGGTTTTTTTTTCAGTTTGTTTATATGGTGTATTACATTGATAGATTTTCTTGTGCTGAACCATCTCTGCATCCCTGGATGAAGCTTACTTGGTCATGGTGGATGATTTCTCTGATTTGTTCTTGGATTTAAATTTCCAATATTTTATTGAGTATTTTTGCATCAATGTTCATGAGGGATATTGGTATGTAATTCTCTTTCTTAGTTGTGTCTTTGCATGGCATGCATACCAAGATAATTGTAGCCTCAGACAATGAACCTTCTGATTCTATTGTGTGGAAAAAATTGAGGAATATTGGTATTAGCCATTCTTTGACTTTATGGTAGAATTCTGCACTGAAGCCATCTGTACCTATTATTTATTTTGGATGGTAGACTTTTGTTCACTGTTTCTATTTCATTAGGGTTATAAATATATTTAAATTAAATATGTGTACTTGATTTGATAAGTGATATCTGTCCAGAAATTTGTTCATATCCTTTAAATTCTCTAATTTTGTGGAATATGTGTTTTCAAAGTATGACCTGAAGAGTCTCTGTATTTCCTAGGTGTCCATTGTTATTTCCTGAATTCTGTTCCTGCACCAGGTTCAGAGGTCCTTTAGACTGTTCAGGCCTTCTAACTTCGATCCAGGTTCAGGGCATCTGGGTCAGTCCTATTCTGATTTCCCAGCTATCACTCTGGTGTCCAAGAGCTGCCCCCTTGTTCAGGCCAGCTGTCTCTGGGCATTTCTGCATCCTGGTCTTGACCCCTTCGCTCATCATTTCTCCCTCTCTGCAACTGGATTCCTGAAGTTTAGCTCAGTGTTTAGCTGTGGGTGTCTGCTTCTGCTTTCATCAGCTACTGGGTGAGGGCTCTAGAATGGCATATATGGTAGTCATCAATCTCATTATCAAGGAAGGGCATTAATGGTAGTCTCTCCACTGTTGCTTATATTGTTAGTTGGAGTCATCCTTGTTGGTCTCTGGACATTTCCCTAGTGTGAGATTTCTCTTTAATCCTATAATGGCTCCCTCTATTATGGTATCTTTTTGCCTATTCTTTTCTATTCTTCCGCCAAATCAATTTTCCTGCTCCTCCATATTCTCCTCCCCCATCCTTTTCTCTCCTTTTTGATTTAACTTTCAAAAGTGGTACTATGAAGGAAATTATCTGGTTCTTTTAAATTTTCCAATTTGATGGAGTATAGATTTTCAAGTATGTCTTTATGTATGTCTCTGTATTTAGTCAGTGCCTGTTATTTATAATTTTGTTAGCTTTTATGTTAATTTTCTACATTTTATTCAATTTGGATAATGGTTTGTCTATCTTCTTGACTTTTCTTAAATAATTTATTCTTTATTCCATTGATTCTTTGTGTCATTCTCTGTTTCTACTTTATTGATTTTAGTCCTCAGTTTCATTATTTCTTGACACTTGTCCATCTTGGGTTTGCTTACTTCTCTGTATTCAAGAGCTTCTAGGTGTGCTGTTAAGATGCTAGATTGAGTTCTCACCACAATTTTTTTATTTAGGCACTTACCTCATTGAATTCTAGGAAGTCTTTAATTTCTTTATTTTATCTTGGCTAATTTTTCATTCACTAGAGATCTGTTTAGTTTCCCTGAGTTTGCAATTTTTGTGTTGTTGCTGATAACCAGCTTTAATGTGTGGTTGTGTGATCGGATACGGGGGTTATTTTAATTTATTTTGTATCTGTTGAGACCTATTTCCTGCATGAATATTTTGTCTACCTTTGAGAAAGTTCCATAATGTGTAGAGAGGAAAGTATATTCTTTTTTGTTTACTTCTCTGGATTATCTGTCCTTTGGTGAGAATGGAGTATTGAAGTCTCCCACTAGCAGTGTGTGAGGGTCACAATGTGATTTAAGCTGTAGTAGTGTTTCTTTTACAAGTTTTGTGGCCCTTGTGTTTGGGACATAGACATTAAAAATTGAAATGACATCTTAGTGTACTTTTACTTGATAAGTATGTTGTGTCCATAACTATCTCTTTTGATTTATTTTGGTTTGAATTCTATTTTATTAGTTATTCAATTGTCTATACCATTTTTCTTCTTAGGTCCATTGTCTTGGAATATTCTTTTTCTGCCCTTTACCCTGAGGTAATATTTATCCTTGATGTTGCGGTGTGTTTCTTGGATATAGCAGAATATAGAATATTGTTTTTGTATCTATCTTGTTAATATCTCTTTTTGGAGGGGGTTGTGTCCAGTGATACTTACAGATATCAGTGACCAATGATTGTTGATTCTTTTATTTTGTTATTGGTGTTGCTGTTTGTTGCAGTGTGTGTCTTGTGTATGTGTGCTTGCCTTCTCTTGATTTTGCTAGTGTGAGATTATTTACTCTCTGTATTTTCATGTGTGTATTTAACCTCCTTAGTTTGGAATTTTTCTTCTGCTGCCTTCTATAGTGCTGTATTTGTACAGAGTTAATGTTTAAATTTGACATTTTCATGGAGTTTTTTTATATTCTCTATCTGGGGTGATTGAATGCTTGCTGGGTATGGTGTTCTGGGCCGACCTCTTTGTTCTCTTACAATGGGCATAATATCTCTCCAGGTACTTCTTGATTATAGAACTTAGGTGCAATTCAAATAGGTCTGCTTTTATACGTACTTGGTCATTTACCCTTGAAGTTTTAAATATTCTTTATTCTGTATATTTATTGTTTTGCTTATTATGTGGTGAGGGGGCATTCTCATTTTGTCCTGTGATATTGCTGTTCTTTATGCTTCTTGTACCTTTATAGACAGATCCTTCTTTAGGATAAGAATAGCTTCTTCTATGATTTTTTGAAAACATTTTATGAGTCTTTGAGTTCCATTTCTTTTCCTTCTATTCCTACTATTCTTATGTTTCATCTTTTCATGGTTTCCAAATTTTCCTGGATCTTTTGTATAAAGAGGGTATTAGATTTAACATTTTCTTTGACCACCATATATATTTCTTCTATTGTATCTCCACTGCCTGGCATTCTCCTTTCCACGGCTTATCTTCTGTTGGTAAATCTTGCATCTGTATTTCTTGTTCAGATTCTTAAATTATTAATTTCCAGAGTTCCCTCAATTTGGATTTTTCTTTATCTTTTTTCTATAATAGTTTATTCATTTCCTTCAACTCTTTCTTCCTTGACTTTCTTTAAAGAATTCATTCATTTCCTCCACATCTATGTTCATGTTTCCCTGTATTTCTTTAAGGGATTTATTCATTTCCTCTTTAAGGAACCCGATCATGTTCATGTAGTTCATTTTAGGGTATTTTTTTTTCTTCATTAAGTGTGTTGGATTATTCTGGGGCTGCTGTGGCAGCAATAGCTGGGTTGTATTTTCCTGTATGTTGTTGACTGTGTTTTTATGCTGTCTTCTTGACATCAGGTTTTCTGACAGTTATGGACCCAGGTTTAACAGATGGTGTGTGCTGTGATAGCATGAGGAGGAGTTGTTCTGTGAGATCCACAGAATATGTGATCAGGAAGTAAGGAAATTTGTAGCTGGTGTTCTGTTATAGTGCTGTGTTCCGGCTCTGATGGAACTGAGAATACCTCCTATTCTTACAGTGTTGTTGAAGGGATAACAATTTTGTAAGTGAGGTAATTTGTTCGTACATGTTTACCTTTTGGGAAGATGTATTTTAAACAAATTATGCATGAATGTTTAAGCTGAGAGAACAAATTGTATATGGCTCTCACATACTCACTAGCAATTTTATTTCTTCTTTGTCAACTAATCATATAAAAACTTAAAAGATTTTTTTGGAAGACTAAATCTTAACTAAAAAGTAAATTAAGGATTCAAATGGATATATTGACTTATCTTGGTATATACTGACATCATGACTATCTCTATCAGATGTATTTAAATGAGTTTTCATGGCTTCCTGTATGTTAAACCTCTTTGAATTTTTATCATTTGTTTTACATTTCAGATTATAAAATAATTGTTTCCACTTCCCTTTCCTCCTGACAATTTCCACTGTATCTTCTTGCTATCTTTCAAAGTCATGGTCTCTTTTTCAATTAATTCTGGTTAGATAGATAGGTATATACATTTAGAAATATATTAATTAACATAAATAATTAATTTAATATAAACTGTATTAATATATTGGTTAATTTACTAATTTTCTGGATTAATTTTGTTTCTATTCCTATAATCTTGACTTTGATATTTAATAATAAACCCAGCAGTTGAGCCTTTATATCCAATTCCTGGCAGAACTAACTTATGTGAACTCAGACCAGACTGTTTTTTTTTTTACTCATGTTATTCTATAATATTTGAACATATGGAATATATTTTCAACTTTGTAGGTATTTTTTTTTACTCTTATTACTCTTTTGGCCTTTGGTCTCTTTTGGCTCCTTTGGAGGGGCCTGCCACCCAGATGCCAAATACATCATACATGGAGTCTTAAAATATGTATGCCCATCCTCAGCTTGGCATGTTTCTTGCCAGCTGTTCTTCAGTTATACTCGACTGCTTTTTGCCTATGGGCTCTTTCCTTTTTTTACTTCTGTATATCTTACTTGTTGTGTGGCTGGCTCCTGATGACCTCCTTCCTTGTTCTCTGTTTTCCTTCTCTCAATGTAAGATTTCTTCTGCTGTTTATACTCTCTGCCTGTCAGCCCCATCTATCCTTTCTCCTGCCTTGCTATTGGACATTCAGCTCCTTATGAAACCATCAAGTGTTTTACACAGAAAAAGAATCACAGGTCCAAAGAGTTAAACAAATGAAGCATAAACAAAAGCAACACACCTTTACATAATAAACAAATATTCCAGAGCATAAACAGATGTAACACACCTTAAGATAATATTCCACAATATTTCTGATTCTTCTCATACGTAGATTTCTTTCTCTTTCCCCTCTGTCATCCCATCCTCGAGTAGCCGTATATTTTCATAATTCTTATCATTTGCCCCTCCCCTGAATCCTTTTATTCCATTACATGTGCACTCGCGTGTGTGCACACACACACACACATACACACACTTATCAAGGAAACTTCTTCTCTTGGTTTTGCTTTTTAATAGTTCTTCTGGCTCTTAGAGTAGGTCTAGAAGTTAATTTTATTTTTCTGGAATCTTTTTTTTTTTTTTTTTTTTGATTCTTCTATGTTATCTTTGTTTACGGCTCCTGCTTCTTTGAATTCTATGTTATATGAATATATCTCTTCACCAAAGTAGATATTCTCTGATTCCCAAACTCCGTACATCTTGCATGCTTCTCTCAATTCTTAAGTAATTTTTTATATCCCCTTAGAAACCAATCTACAATTCTACCCTCCTATTCCTTGTCTTTGTATTTCCATAGCCTATTGCCCTCTTCCCAGTGATTGGGAACCCATCTCCATCTTGTAGTATGAAGAGAGTGACAGTTTAAAACACTGGCTATATTTTACTTTAAGATATATGTCCTATAATATGCAGAAAAATGTTAAATGAAATAATTAGCTAAAAATGATGTATAGTTAGCCTGATGTTTCTACTAATCCTTCATGAGAAGATTCAGGAACCATAGTATAAATGATACTTGGGGAAAATCTGAATCATCAATGAACATATAAACATATTATTTCTTGAAATTATATACTAAGGAATTTATTTTAACAACTTCCTATATATTACATTAATTTTTTTAAGTAGTCTAGATTTAAAGGTGGTAGCAAAGTGGCTCAGTAGGGTGAGGGTTTTGGCTAGCAGTCTTGATGACCTGAATTGAATTCCTGGAGCTCATATGGTGAAAGAAGAAAACCAAGTGTTTTAATTTATACTGTGACTTCCACATAAGCACTGTGGCATTCATAAACCTACACACCATGTAAATAAGTATAAAAAAAGTATTGAGGACTGAGAGATAGTTGAGTGATTGTGGTTGTTTGAATGAAAATGGTCTCCACAGGGTCATACTGTGTGGCAATATTAGGAGATGTGGCCTTGTTGGAGTAGTATCTTTTTGGAGAAAGTATATCACTGTGGAGATGGGCTTTGAGACCTTATATGCTCAAACTACACATGTCCAGTGTCAGTCTTCTTGCTGCCCGCTGATCAAGATGTAGAACTGTCAGCTACTTCTCCAGCACCATAACCACCTGCATGCTGCCATGTTACCCATCAAATTATGATAATGGAATAATAAACTTCTGAAACTGTAAGCCAGCACCTATTAAATGTTTTTCTTTACTATAGTTGCTATTGTCATGGTGTCTCTTCTAACCCTCACTAAGACAGTGATTAAGAGCTCTTTTGATCTTACTGAAGACCCAGATTCAGTTTGGAACATCCATATGCTGGCTCTCACCCATCCATCATTCTAGTTCCAGGGAGTACAATGCCTTCTGACTTTTATGGGCACTAGGCACATATTTTGTCTATAAACATATATACAGTCAGAAAACCTCTTACACAAAAGAAAAGTATCAAAATGTATATGACTTTGTTTTATACAAATTATTTGTGTATGGTTGAATATGCATCCTCCCATTATCCTGATCACATTTGGAAATGGGAAGATTATAAATTATGTCCTAGAAAGATTATAAATTATGTCCTAGAACCTTATATCACAGATACAAAGGGGTTACTCTCAGTCATGTTTGGCCATATTGAATAGAGTATTGATTTTTATTAATTTGTAAATTAAAAAAAAGCAGATCAGTCAGAATAAGAAAAGACAAGTAAGAAATTGTGACTGGTCTCTGTAGTCTAAAGAAGTACTCAAAGAAATAAGATGTTGTCTTTTTCTTTATGAAATATGAAAGCAAATCATATCTATATCTTTAGTCAGTTTACTTCTTGATGTCTGTTTTCAGGTACTATTGCAGAAATCGATTATCATGGAAATGAGTATTTTGAAATGGTCATTAAAATAAAATAAACTTTTGGATTTTTATGCTTCTCAATGATGTTATGAGATGGAATTTACAGTGATATGGTCCAATACAGTTAAATAAAGTAAAAATGAAAACTAGTTTTTTTGCATAACCAGTGTAATGCTCATCTCCCCATCTGAAATGATCCCCAATATAGGAGGTTGATGTTCATTTTCTTTAAAACATAATTGTTAGCATAGACTCTTAGTAGAGTATAGCACTAGACATTTCCTGGGGTACCATCTTTGTTGTCATGACCTTGGGGGCTTTTCTTTCATCTGAAAGTTTAAAATATGTTTTTTTCTTGATTTCTTTCTACTGTTACCCCTAGAAACTTAATAAGGGAACATTGGACTTTAATTTGTATGTCTGTATATTATGAGTACGCAAACTGCTTTAGTACCATTTAATATTGTTACTTTTGTTTAAGCAGTTGTGTAGGTGAGAAATTTTTACCTCCTGATATTTCCCCCTTTTTAAATTTATATTTATTTATTTGTAGTGGTTTGTGTGTGTAGATCAGAGAACAAGTTGCAAGAGTCAGTTCCCTACTTCCACCATGTGTGCCCTGGGGATTGAATTCAGGTCACTAGACTTGGCAGCAAGCATATGCCATGAAACATCATCTCATTGGGCCACATCCTGTGATTTCAACTTGCATTTCCCTGATGTTTGATGTGACACATCACATCTTTGCTTGTGTTAATGTGTCACCATGTACGTATCTTATCAGAAATGTCTTTCCCACACTTCCATCTCTGTTTTCATTTTCTATACCATTTTATAAATGATCTTAGAGTCTTCTTTGTGTATTTTTGTTACTAGTTACAATTTTGGTGAGAAATTTGTTTTGGTTCATTTTATGTGTCTAACGTTATTTGTAGCAGAATAGGTGTTCTCAATTTTTTATTATATAGATTAATAATTTTCTCTTTCAGGAATGATATGCTTGGTATAGTATTTAAGAAATCCTTGCCTATCCAAGGACCGCAATGACATTCTGTATTTTTCCAAATATTTTAGCTTTTATAGGTGGATATTTGGTTCATTTTTAATAAGCAGGCATTTTAAATGCAATTTACCTGATTGTTTTAGAGACTTATTTTTTGATGAAATAAATAATACAACTTTTACTTTATTAAATAAATATATTTTCGATGCTCCAAGGTAATGTTATTTTGAAAAAGTTCATTTTGGTGAATCAAAAATTATCAAAGCCCTCAAAATTATAACTTCTCATCTTTTTTTGACAGGTAGCAACATATGATTTTAGCTTTCCTGTCCTTATTAATTCCTTTAAGGCCTCAGAACTCTACTGTGAATATTTGTCACAGAAAAAGGTGTTGATGCCAAGAGTATCACCACTTATTCCACCATGTTTTGTTCAAGCTACTGGTATGTAATATTGAAAGTCAGCTGGTGTTTGTACATCTAAAAGTAAAGAAAAATAAGTATCATTTTTAGTTTTTACAATTTTGCATACTAGAAAGTAAAATCAATTTCTTTTTAATTAATTAATTTTATTCATTTATTATACTTCTCCACCAAAGTTTCCCCTCCCTCCTCTCCTCCCATTCTTCAACCCTCTTCCCCCTCACTCTCAATGCACTCCTCTCTTTCTGTTCAGAAAGGGGCAAGCCTGTTATCGGTGTCAACAAGGCATGGCATATCAAGTTGAGATAGGATTCAACTTCTCTCCTTGTATTAAGACTGGCCAACTATGAGGATTGGGTCCCTGGAAGCCAGCCAAAGCATTAGGTGCAGGCCCTGTTTCTACCACTAGGAGTCCTACAAGTAGATACAAATCATTCACACATGTAGAGGGCCTAGGTCTTTCCCATGTAAGCTCCCTGTTATTTCAGAGTATGTAAGCTACTATGAACTAAGGTTAGTTGTTTCTTTGTTTTTCTTTGTGATGATCTTGACATATATCCTCTACCCTTGTCACTGACCCATACAGTCCTTCCTCCTTTTCTTCAACAGGTTTCCCCAGGCTCAGCTCAGATACAGTTCCCTGTATCTGTTTCCATTAGTCACTGTATAAAGACTCTCTGATGACAATGGGGATAGTTACCAATTGATTACAGGAAATAGCAAGACCAGGAAACTTATCCACTATTGCTAGGAGTCTTAGCTGCGGTCACCCTTGCTGATTTGTGGGAGTTTCCCCTTGTTCAAGATTTCTACATGAACCCCAAATCCCCCCCATTCTCAATATTTCATTCCCTAATCTGTCCCTCCATTCACTCTCCCAACCCATTACTTCATGTTCCCAACCCCACCAGCCCTGAGTTTACCTAGGAGATCTCTTCTGGTTCCCTTTCCTAAGGAAATGCATGCTTTCCCATTCCCTTTGAACCCTCCTTGTTACATAGATTCTCTGGAGCTGTGGATGGTAGCATGATTAACCTTTACTTTACAGCTAATATCCACTTATAAGTGAGCCCATACCATGTTTTTGTGGGTAACCTCACTGGGAATGATTCTTTTCTAGTTCCATCCATTTGCATGATGTCATTGTTTTTAATCTGATGAATACTCTATTTTGTATGTGTACTGCATTTTCTCTATCCATTCTTCAGTTGAGGGTCATGTAAGTTTTTTTTTCAGGTTCTGGCTATTATGAATAATACTGTTATGAATATAATTGAACAAGAGTCTTTGTGGAATGATTGAGAATGCTTTGTGTATATGCCCAAGAGTGGAATAGCTGGGCCTTAAGATAGAATCATTCTAACTTTTCTGAGAAAATGCCATATTTACACTCCTTACTTATAATGAAGTGTTCACTTTGTTCCATATCTTCTCCAGCACAAGCTGTCATTAGTGTTTTTAGTGTTTCTGATCTTACACCATTCAGACTGGTATAAGATGGAATGTCAGCTTCCCAATGGCTAGGGATGTTGAAGTTTAAAAGTTCCTTAAGTGTATCCCAGCCATTTGAGATTCTTCTGTTAAGAATTCTGTTTAGATCTGCACCCCATTTTTAATTGGATTATTTGTTTTATTTGTGTCTAGTTTCTTGAGGGTTATTTTTTATCTGTTTTGGAGATGAGCCTTCTCTGCAAAAGTGGCATTGGTGAAGATCTTTTCCTATTTTGTAGGCTGCTGATTTTTTTCTTAGCGACAGTGTCCTTTGCCTTACAGAAACCTTTCAGTTTTATGAGATTTCATTTATTAATTGTTGATCTCAGTGTCTGTTTAACTGATATTCTATTCAGAAAGTTGTCTCCTTTGTCAATGTGTTCAAGGGTTTTTACTACATTCTCTTCTATCAGTGGTCATTGTACCTGGATTTAATTGAGGTCTTTGATCCATTTGGATTTGACTTTTGTGCAGCGCAATAAATATGGATCTATGTGAATTCTACAATTTTGGCATCTAGTTATTTTTTTCTTTTTTTTTGGTCACTTGAATTGTCTTTTAATTACCTGTTACCTAAAACATCAGGGCAGACAAAATGCAGCATTCTTAAAGTGATGCATATATATATGCATCTCTTTAAGAATGCATATATATATATATATATATATATTTGGAGTGAATACACATTTTATATATATATAATATATATATGTATGTGCATATATATTATTCCTCTTCATTCTTCTTCATATATATGTATATTACTCCTATTCATATATATATGAACATAAATATATTTCTGTGTGTATTTGTTTCTTTGTCTCTTTTTATTATTTCCCAGTTCCCTCTTCCTCCTATCCTCCCATGACCCCCCCCCCCCAGACTCCAGGATATTCAAAACAACTCTGTACAATAAAGAAACTTCAGGAGGCATCACCATCCCTGACTTCAAGCTTTGCTGTAGAGCTATAAACCTGAAAACAGCTTGTTATTGGCATAAAAATAGACAGGTAGACCAATGGAATTGAATCAGAAATCCTGATAATAACCCACACACCTACGAACACCTGATTTTTGACAAAACAGCTAAAATTATACAATGAAAGGAAAAAAGAATCTTCAACAAGTGGTCCTGGCACAACTGGATGATGGTGTGTAGAAGTCTACAGGTAGATCCATATCTATCATTATGCACAAAACTTAATTCCAAATGCATCAAAGACATCAACATAAACCCAGCCACACTGAACCTCCTAGAAGAGAAAGTGGGAGGTACCCCTGAATGATTTGGCATCTAGTTAGACCAGCACCATTTGTTGAAGATGATTTCCTTTTTCTATTATATAATTTTTTTCTTATTTGTCAAAAATCATTTGTCCATGGGTGTGTGGATTTACTTCTCAATCTTATATTCAATTCCATTGATCAACCTATCTGTTTTTATGCCAATACCATTCTATGTTTTTTACTCTGTCCCTGTTTTGGAGCTTGAAGTCAGGGATTGGTAATACCTCTGGAAGTTCTTTTGTTGTACAAGATTGTCTTAGTTATTATTCTTTATTTTATTCCATTCAGTATTGTCTGTGAAATATTGTGGTGTAATTTTGATGGGTATTGCGTTGACTTTTAGATTGCTTTTGGTAAGATGACCATTTTTACTATGTTAATTCTACTGATCCATGAGCATGGGAGACCTTTCTGTTTTGGGGTATTTTTGCTTTTCCATTTCTACATGATTGATATAGAGATCATGTTAAAATCCCTTATTTTTTCTTTCAATATTGAATTTATTCAATGTTTATGGCTTTGTTTTACATGTAATTCATTGGCAGTATATTTTATAAAATGAAATTTGTGGATATGGAAATCAAGGTTATCTTATAAATGTTTGAAATGGAATTTTACTTTTTGACTAGAAGTATAAAACAAACATTTAATTCTTGGCTATTTCATTTTTCAAAATAGACTAAGTAGTGTCCACAATCTTTTTACCAACATTTTTTTACTTTTCTCCTGAAGTATTGCGAGCACCATTGGAATTATCCAGCACTGAGTTTGTCTTTAAAATCCCATTATATGAGATTCAACATAGTAAGGAGATCACAAGAATTCAGGTATATAATTACTATACTTTATAATTCATAATTATTTTATAATTTTTTTAGTTGTCACTTCCTGAATTCATTATTTGAAAGAGTGAACTATTGCCTATGTGTAAGTTGTCACATTTATTCAGAATATTTGGAGCAACAACACTGGATTGTTTAGAGAATAGTACATGTGGATACACATAAGTATATAATTTAGGTATATATAAATATACATACATATATTATTTACAATATGTGTCAGTATCATGTGTTTGAATATATGTGTTTATAGCTGCTAAATGTTAAGTGGCCCATGGGCTTTGGGATTTTTCTGTCATTAACCCCATCTCACTGTAGGGGCACTGGATTAGAGATAGACATGATATCTTCTGGCCATTCGTTAGTTTCTGGACCTTTCAAAGCACATTGCATTGCTGGCTATCTAGGCACTCTACCCACTGAACCATCTTCTGTGTGCTCAACTAAAAATAACTTTATAAATAAATTTTTACTGCTATGAGTTTGTGTTCATGATGCATCTATGTGGACATGCTTTTCATGCTGTATGTTTAGAGGTCAGAGGAAAACTTTGTAGAATTGGTTCTCTTTTCCTTTACTGAATACTAGGGACTGAATTAGGTTGCCAGTGATGTATTACAAGTTCCTTTTCCCACTGAGCCTCATCGTTGGTACCCAGAGATTTTTTTTTTAACTCAAGCATACATGTCATAACTTTTAACTGCATACATAGATAATTTGAATTAGTGTCTAATATATTTCCATATATATGCATACACACACACACACATATATATATATATATAGAAATGTGACAAGAAGCAGTCTTAATAGTGAAGAAGAAAAAAAAGACATGTATATGAAAAAACATAATATATATCTCTTAAGTTGTATTTCCCTGGCCTTTTACTCTAGTGTATTATTACTCCTACAATCAGCTTTTTAAAATATCTTTATTATTAGTGATAAAATATATAGGGAAAATAACATTGCATTGATTAAAATAGAATGTATGAAATTAAGAATTGTGGAGAAATAAATTATCTCTACTGAAATTATAATGGAATTTTTAGACACAGCATAAAAGGACAGTAAAATTTCTTTTAATAAACCCTATGTGTATACAAATCTAATATGTGGGATAGATAAAATAACTTTAGCGTCTTGCAATGTATTCCAGATTTGAAAATGAAATTATTTTACATTATTGAACTTTCTTGTTTTGGTTTATGTGACCAGGGGACAGAGTGTCTGAATCACTTGTTAATACTCCATTATGATTAAGGTACTAGCAGGAGCCATGATTTTTTCCTGAGACTTTAGGGGAAAATTCATAGCACTGCTTTCTTCAGCTTATAGAGGACAGTCACATTTCTTTTCTAAGGTTCTAGTGGGAAAATGTTAACAGTGGTAACATTTGACATCACATGAAAAATGTATGTGGCAGGCATAACAGTGATTCATAGTAACTACCTGATTTCTTTCCTTTTCTCCAGTTTCTTAGTCAGTACTTTGGCAGTGATGTGATTTAACTTCAAAGGATTAGGGGATTTTAAGAAAACATTCACTTATATAATTTAGATTATTTCCTGTAAGAAAGACTATTCTCTTTGTTTTACTATGCCAGTATGACATAACAAATTTTCTTATTATTTTGCTGTAAATCATTAATACATTTATTTAAGAGCCCTTTTAGGTGTTTTTTTTTTTTTTTTTGGCATGCTAACATCACCATAGTCAAATGCTTAGATCTTGTCCTTAACAACAAAATTTTATAATGCATTTATTAAGCTCTAAAAGTGTCTTCTTTTGTATGTTTATATGAACAGGATCTTGTCTTATATAATATTTCAAAAAAAACCGTTCAGTGGTCTTTGGATATTGGTAAAATCGACAAACTTTTCAAAAGTGGCATATTCAAATTTACTGCACTGATTGGAAGTCTGAAACCAAATGAAAAGTATACTATTTCCATACATTTCTGTCCAAGTATGTATTTTTCTCGCTTAAAAATGTTTTTAAATTTTTATTTTATGTGTATTAGTGTTTTGCATTCATATGTGTATGTATAATATTCCTTATGTATGCCAGGGATCTGTTGATGCCCAAAGCTTGTGGTGTTTCCTCTAGAACTGGAGGTACAATTGGTTGTAAGCTTGGTACTAACTGCTGAGCCATTTCTCCAGTGCCTGGTAGCCTTTCTTAATCTTCAAAGCTTTGAGAGTTTCATTCAGCAAATCCCTTTCTCAGTAGTCCCTTTATATCCTTCCAGCAGTTTCTGATGTCATCTTCATGTTCTGTATACCAAAGCGCATTCACAGCTTTCATTAAAAGCATTGGAAACATCTGAACAAAGGTAGTCCTGTCATACTATTTCCATGTATTATTTATTTCTCCCATGTAGTAAACATTTCCTCCCCAGTGTACAATCATCCCCTCCCCTACAAATACATTGAAATTGTTTTCTGGATCTCTAGAGAAGGCATACTTGAAGCCACATTGTTTTATTTTTTTAATAAAGCTTTATTTAATCTAACTTCATCTGGCAGCATTGTTCTTGGGTTCACTATTCTGCCTCAATAGTCTTTACTATCATGGTATATTTTATTAATAGTTCTTATATACAATTTGGAAAGTAAATTAACCTATAACAATTTTTCCCCATAGGGGAGCCCATAACCTATCGAGCTGATGTTGCTATACGTTTAAATGATAATTTATTTGACTATAGAACATTAAGTTTGATTGGAGAGATACAATCACCAAAGATACTTTTTGATCCACCATTTATATGTTTTACTCCTGTTCCTTTGGATATTACAGCTGGGGTGGATATCAGAATTTTGCCACAGAACTATTTCAGGTAAATTCTTAATATGACTTTTCTACATCATTATATATAATTTTGTTTGTATCTATTTTATGTGAAAATTATATCCTATACCTGACTTCTTGATATTGTTTGGAAGTATTAAGCATTTCATTATACACTGACCATTTTAAAATAAGTTTTTATTTAAGTTTGAAACAAGCTTGTTTTACATGTCAATCTGAGTTGCAGCACCCTCCCGTCCTTTCCTGTTCTCCTCACAAATTCTCATCCCATCCCCCTTATGCTCCCCAGGAAGGGTGAGGACTGTCATGGAAAGTCTTCATAGTCTGTCATATCATTGGGAGCAGGGCCTAGGCCCTACCCCATGTTTCTAGGCTGAGGGAATAACCCTCTATATGGAATGGGCTCCCCAAGTCCATTTGTATACTAGGGATAAATACTGATTCACTAGCAGAGGTCCCTAGACTGCCCAGTCCACCCAAAAACACCACATTCATGGAATCTGGGCCTGTCCATGCTGGTTTCCCAGCTATCAGTCTGGGGTCCATGAGCTCCCTGTTGTTCAGTTCAGCAGCTTCTGTGGGTTTCTCCATCCTTGTCTTGACCCCTTTGTTCATCACTCCTCCCTGTCTGCAACTGGATTCTAGGAGTTTGGCTCAGTGTTTAGCTGTGGGTATCTGCTTCTGCTTCAGTCAGCCAGTAGATGAAGGTTCTAGGATGGCATATATGGTAGTCAACAATGTCATTATCAGGGAAGGGCATTTAAGGTAGCCTTGCCACTATTGCTTAGATTGCTAGTTGAGGTTTCCCTAGTGCCAGATTACTATTGAAACCTATAATGGCCCCCTCTAATATGGTATCTCTTTTCTTGCTCTCCTCTATTCTTTCCCTAACTCAATCTTCACATTCCCTCATGCCCGCCTCCCCACTCCTCTTACTCCTAACTCCCTCTGCCCTCCCGACATGCTCCCAATTTGCTTTGGTGATCTTGTCCCTTTCCCCTTTTCCCTGGAAACATGTATGTCTCTCTTAGCATCCTCCTTCTTTCCTAGCTTTTCTGGATGCATGGATTGTAGGCTAGTAATCCTTTGCCCTATGTCTAAAAACCATATATGAGTGAATACATACTATGTTTTTCTTTTTGTGACTGGAATACCTCACTCAGGATGGTTCCTTCTAGGTCCATCCATTTGCCTGAGAATTTAGATTCCATTTTTGTTTATATGTTTTGTTTTGCACCAAGTAGTACTTCATACTTCACTGTGTAAATGTACCACATTTTCTCCATCCATTCTTCATTTGAGGAGCATTTAGGTTGCTTCCCTGTTCGGGCTATTACAAATAATGCTTCTTTGAACACAGTTGAACAGATTTCTGTGTTATATGAATGTCCATCTTCTTGGTATATACTTAAGAGTGGAATTACTATATCTTGAGGTAGGCTGATTCCCATTTTCCTGAGGAACCTAAGGTTCTGATTTCCAAAGTGGCTGTGCAAGTTTGTACTCCCACAAGCAGTGGCAGAGTGTACCTCTTTCTTTGAATCCTCTCCAGCATAACCTGTGTTTGGTGTTTGTAATTTTAGCCATTCTGACAGTAAGACGGTATCTCGGAGTTGTTTTGACTTGCATTTCCCTGATGGCTAAGGATGTTGAGCATTTTCTGCCATTTTAGATTCTTCTATTGATAATTCTCTATTTAGTACTGTAGCCCACTTTTTAATTTGATAATTTGTTATTTTGTTAACTAGCTTCTTGTCTTCTTTTTATATTTTGGAAATCAGCCCTCTGTCAGATGTTGGTTTGGTGAATATCTTTTCCAATTCTGTAGGTTGCTGTTTTGTCTTGTTGACTGCGTCCTTTGCCTTATAGAAGCTTTGAAGTTTCAGGATGTCCCATTTGTTAAGTGTTAATTTCAGTGTCTGTGCTACTGGTGTTATTTTCAGGATGCTTAAACATACTGCTGCATACATTTTCTTTTTGAAAATATAAATACACATTCTATTTAAATTAATGCTTATACTTTGAGAAAAAAGTATATGTTAATTTTTTATGTTAAACAGAAATTCAAATCTACAGTTCAAGATTCCCACTGCAAAACTTCTTGATGATGATGAGATTCACCCACTTACTGTGACATTTCCTAAAGGAAGAGTTATTACTGGCTCTAATACTGGAATTAATGATGAGCTACCATGTCATCTTAGCTTCAGTTCATCTAAACCCGTTTCATTTTTTGCCAATCTTCTCTTTTGTGATGACAAAAATAATTGGTAAGATATTTAATTGTGGATGCTTTTGTACTTGACATTGAAGGAAACTACCTTTATATCCCATATTTTTGTAAAGTAGTAAAAGGAGTGACATCTACTATTATGATTTTGGCCCTAAATTTTTAATGTTCCAAATATAAATTTGTTTTCATGAAAAATAGCAAAATAGTAAATTATATGCATTTATAGTGCTATAACTTAGTTAACGTGATTTGGGGGGACACATTTTTGCATGTGTAAATGAAAGGTGATGATATAAGTAAAAGGTTTGCAAGCAGTAAATTAAAGCATGAAGTGTGGAGGTATAACCAGATTCTTTTACTAATGATAGTTTTGGTGTTTTGGCCTTGTGGAATGTAGTACAACATAGCCCAGAAGAAAGCTTGAAGGACAACAGTGTCATGGTACATAGATTATGTTATACATAAACTTTTATTTTGAGCAGCTATGTAATATATATATATATATATATATATATATATATATATATATATGTGTGTGTGTGTGTGTGTGTGTGTGTGTGTGTGTGTGTGTGTATTCACAAAATATAAGAAATCTATTTAATTTTTTCCTACTATATTTTTGAACCCATTTCATCTCTTTCTTTTTTCCTATTTATTTCCAGTACCTCCTTTCTGAAACCTATAAATACAGATAGATATACAACATATAAATACAGACACACATAATGAAAACTCAGTTTAGTATATAGTAAATATATTCATTAGAGTCTTCACAGACAGAAGCATGGGAGCTTGGTAGATGGCTCTGTGGATAAAGCACCTCTGTCTGTACCAGTAGTTCTCGGTCTGAGGAAGTGTCCTCCAAGTTCAGGGAGATCTCATATACCAAAAAATCGGTGGAAATTGATTGAGAAAAAAAAATCAAGTATTCTTCTACTATTCATATATATCATACTACATATGAACGTGCTCTCCCCCTCCTCCCTTCATTCCTCTCTCTCCCCCTCTCTCTCTCCCCCTTTCTCTCTCATACACACACGTAAGGGATGTACAGGAATATAATTTCTGTGTTTTTATCACTGTATTATTAGTATTCCCAGATGTAAAATTGTTTCCACAGAATAATTTAACTTCATTGAATACTATGATTGATGAAAGAATCTGTCACACATTTAATCAAAATGTATTTATGAATGATTCTTACTAAAAATAAACTTAATATAATTGAGTCCTTACAAACTACTTTATATATTTAGTAGTTAAGTTAATACTGTTTGTAAAAACAACAAAGAATGTATTGCATCACAATTTAGAATCAAAACAAGTAATATATTTATTGAAACTATAAAGATGGGGTGATATGGTGCTATAAAGTTATCCTCTCAGAATAGTTCTCAGGTTGGGATATAGCTCAGTGGAATAGTGATTTATTACATGTGTAAGGAATTAAGTTCAAATATCAACAGAGGGCTTGGAGAGGAAAGAAGATAAGAGATAGAAAGGCAGATTATTTTAACAAGATGGGATTAGAAAAAACAATAGTTAAAGGTGAATAGGTTAGGAACATAGCCAGAGATACTTACTCTCTTGTCGTGGAATGACTGAACTCAAAATGGTTGCTTCCTAAAAGCATGTGTAAATAAGTAAGATTATGGAATATATTGGATAAGTCACAGCTACAACAACAGTGTCTAGCAACTTTGTGACAGTTGTTAGGATTTGCACCCATGAATGAAATGGGGCATTTTATGACTTTGAGTTTGTGATACAATGTATTAGTTATCACATTTGAAAACGGCAATCAGCCGCATGTAAACCACAATCAAAATAAAAACTAAAACAAAAAACACAAAAGTCTGCTTCTAGCATTTCTTACCCTATTTATTAATGAAAATGATTCTTGCCTATCAAGAAGATTTTTGATTATTCTGTTGTGAGCCCATTCAATGTTAACTGACTAAAAATCAATTTTTCTGATATTTCTCCTGGAAATGATATGAAAACAAATAACAACATGCTTGTGGCACATCTCATCTATTATATTTAAGAACTCATAAATGGATAAATATGATATCATAATCTATGGAATGATTGACTCTAAAGAGAAAGACAGGAAAATTCTCTCTATGTACTCTCTGGGTAGATATATATGGCATTCTAGGAGATGTGATATTTGAGCAGGGGTCATTGTAGATTTAATAGAAATAAATTCATTAAAAGTACATAATTAATTTTTCCATGTATCAAAAATTGAACAAAATATGACACTATGACTAATTTATTATTGTTGTTGTTTCTAAGAATGATCCAGTGGCTAATTTTCAGGCACAGACCTCTATTTTTAAGAGAATGTTTGAATCAAAGGTTCTTCTTCCTCCTTACAGGAGCTTCACATAGAAAGGGCAGAAGGAATATACACAGAAACTCAGTTGTAACTAGGCATGAAGATTGCCTATCTCCAAATCATTCTCATTGTATTTTCAAATTGATATTTGTCCTTGTATTTTGTTCATAGAATTCTTACTTTTGTCCATGGCAGACTGTTGGGATTGCTGATTTTCTGCTGAGATAAAATATTACATTGTATATAAATGGCATTATAGTAAAATAGAGCTTTATGCTTTTTCTTCATAAATGTAAAAGTTGGCTTGAAGCTTTTACTTTTCATGAATCCTAATACTAATGGAAAATATTTCTTATACTTTACTTCTAATTTAGAAGCCTTGTTGAGTGAAGAATTTATTATAGATACATAGTTATGTTAATCAAAGCTGAACTCTCATAGATAAGCTCTACAATGAGTGTCTTAGTTTGTTTTTCTATTGCTCTGAAGACACATGAGATCTCTTATAAAAGAAGATATTTAATTGGGGCTGGGTTACAGTTTCAGATGTTTAGTCCATTATTGTTGGTAAGAAGCTTGGCATCATGCAGGCAGACATGGTGATGGAGAAGGAGGTAAGAGTTCTACATCTAGATTCAACTTCCCAGTCATATATACATGATACTTTCTCACAGCAGACAATTCTGGTCCTTTAGTTCTTGCTATCTCTTTTGCTATCTATTTGATGGTGGTCTCTGAGCTGTAGGTTTAGGGGTTGTGCTGTTGATATACCCATTGGTACTGGGCACCACATAAGTAGCTTTTCTCTATATATTGGTCAGTTGTGGAATTCTGAAATGGACTGCAATGAGAAGTTTCTTTGAATTCTCTCTTACTGAGCAGGGCTTAAGTCCAAATAGGAAGCTGTTGGCCACTCTCAAGATATAATTGTCCATTATGTATCAAGATGTAATTGTACATTATGTACCCTTGGGAAAATCTTGTCCTGCTAGTCAAGTTTGTTGTCTGTGGGCTTTAAAGCTGGGTAGGAATATTGATTGCTGCTTTTCTTCTGTAGCTTGCATAGCACCCTACAGGACAATGAGAGCTAGATCTCGCAGAAGAGTCTTCCAGGACAGTTCTAACTCAAATTGTCCATTCCTTGTTTCTGAAATGTGTGATGTCTTCAGCATTAGGGTCTTCAAGTTCTGTAAAGGAACCAAGGACAATTGTAATATCCTATGTTATTTTACAAATCTCTTGGACTTCTTTGACCTCCACCTCAAAGAAGTTTCTTCTGCCCTGTGCAGAAGTTTTGTTAAATAGCGTTTGTTTCTTGGGGGAGATGATTACTCCAAGTAGTATCACCCAAAGTGGTATAATTTTATTTGTGTGTGTGTGTGTGTGTGTTCATGTGTTATGTTATTTTCCTGTTGTTTGAATGCCTTTTCCCTCAATTCCATGATTTTATTTTATTTTTAATACGGACAAATATGATTCCACTGTGTAGATATACCCTATTTTCATTATCTGTTTCATTAATTGTTTACAGTTAAGAGAAATTTAGAGTATTTCTGTTCCCTGATTATTGTGAAAGAAGCAGCAGTGAAGGTGGTTGAGCAGGGATTTGTGGAGCAGGGTGTTGCATCCTTTGTACTTGCACTCAGGAGTGTTGTATCAGTATAGATTTATTTTTAGCTTTCTGATAGAATTATTAAACCTGATTTCCATAATAGCTGAATCCATTTGTTGTCCCTCTAATAATGTATAAGTATTGCCATTTCCCATATCATTTGCATCATTTGTTGTCATGATTTTCTTGAACTAAGCAATCTTCACAGTGGTATGATAAAATCCAAATTCAGTTTTAATTTGCATTTCCCTAATTGCTTAGGATGTTTAATCCCCCTTAAAATTTTTCATGATTTCATTACTGTCCTCGTTTGTATTTTTCTTGCTGTGAAGAGACACTATGACCATGACCATGACAATTTATATAAAGGAAAATGATTCGGTAATTTAGAGTACAGAGGTTTAGTCTGTTATCATAATGGCAGGAAGCATGGTGGCATACAGGCAGGCAATCCAGAATTCTACATGTGGATGGGCACTCAAAAGGAAGAGAGAGAAAAACATTGTGCTTGGCTTGATCATTTGAAATCCCAAAGCTCATACCCATTGGCATACTTCCTCTAACAAGGCCAAATCTATACCAATAAAGCCACACCTCCTAATAGTGCCACATCTTGTGGGATCGTGAGACCCATTTTTATTCAAATCATCATAAGTACCAGTGTATATCTAGTTTATTAACAAATGAATATAATTATTTTGATTTTTTTACATGAAATGGTATGTAACACTTTATTTGAATAGGAAAATTGAATGGATTATTAAATAAAGCATGCTTCAAAGGAGAATCAAGTTTGAAAGGGTAAGTGTAAAATCAGTACAGGGATATTAGCAGATGAGGTAAAACTAAATGAATTTAACTTAATTCATAACATGCCACAGTCATTACAGTTTTGTTTAGTGCTTGGTCACCATCACCTATTTTTCTCTATGCTTGGATATATTCAAGAGATTGTAACAAAAAGGTTTAAACCTGATAGACTTCTTTAGGATCCTATCATGTTCATTTATGGCTTTGAGAATTCACAGCTACTTGTCTATAAATATTTTATGTTTATTTATTATTAGTTTATGATGATTATATTTGTATGTAATTTTGTCTACTTTTATGTCTGTATGCCACCTGCAAACAGTGTCTATGGTAACTAAACGAGGACACCAGATACTGTGGAACTAGAGTAACTATTGGTTGTGATCCACCATGTAGGTGCTAAGAGTACCTACCTGGGCCCTCTGCAAGAGCGGCCAATGCTTCCAACTGATGAGCTATCTCTCCATCCCTGTATATAAATATTTAAATATCACCTATATGAAATGTTATTTTTCATTCAGAGAACATTATAGTTCTAATGGTTTCAGTAATAATGTCCCTGCACATTTGTGATTACCTGACATTGGGAAGCATCAGTGTACTTTAGCAGCCATATTGTTATTGAAATGTGTGTCTTATGGATTATTGGCACACAATTTTCTGAGTGGGCAATTCATTTGTCAATTCACAACTAATAAAATTTGTATTTCTCCTTAACAATTGCAACATACATTGTGGATTTAGCATTATGGCAGATAAAATACAGGGTGTGTAAGAGAACTTTTACAAAGTATATAATTGATAATAGCTGAAAAATCATTGTTATTTCCTGGATATTTTTTGTACCTTGTATTAGGAAGTTGTGTTAGACGTAATGCATGTATTTGCTCACTATTCTTGGGGAGTAGAAAACAATAAGAACAGTGATATGTTCTGCTATAATCACTTGTTCCTTATTGATTACCCATGTCTGTGAAAACCTGCTTATAATTGCACCTTAATTCTATTTTTACAATAGATCTGTTAAAATAAATTACAGGATTACACAAAGTCTCTGTTACCAGTATTTTTGAATGTTTAACATAGAGCATGGCTGGATTATAATAAACAACAAATATAAAATGTTAAGTTATTTTAATTCATTCATCATTCACTTGAAGCAGCAAAACATTGCTTTAGAAATCTTCCACAAAAATTGGCAGATTTCTAAAATCTTACAAGATAATACTTTCTACCCTTATTAAAATGATATTTCTTTTAACAACAGGTAGTAGAATAAAAAGTATCCATAGATGTTATATTCCCACTCTCCTTTTTCTTTTCCATTCACCTACACTGCTTGGCACCAGAGAGAGCTTGCTGACATGTGTAGATCATGCTCAGCTGGTTTCTCCATTTAAAGGAAGCATCACTGTCCCATTCAGTTTGTCTCTTAACCTGACTCATGCCTTGTCTTCTTCATCAGACTCTTAGAAGAACGTGGTTGAATAAGGAGATGACTAGCACCTGAGAACCTCCTGGTATAACCATCTATCTCCCTTTCATATTCCTAGTACATAGCCTGGATATCTAGCCTCTGAAACATTTTTATTATTGATTGATTGCTCAAGAAATTATTTCAGTCAAATTACAGAATTTGATTGCATTATGTGCTTCATACATAGAACATTAAGTGTTTAAATAACAAAAGGAATGTACAAACATTATAAAAGTTCAAAGAAGTCTGAATTTTAAGGAAATACCATTAGCAGTTGATATCCTTTCCTTCTAAACCCATAGGAATCATGTAATAGAAATTTGATATGTGCCAGGCAGTGGTGGTGCACACTTTTAATCCCAGTACTTGGAAGGCAAAGTTCAAGGCCAGCCTCCTCTATAAAGCTAGGTCCAGGACAGACAGGTGGCAAAACAAATAGAGAGGAATGTGACATGCTGCAATATATTACTTTCAATTATGCAAACTAATGGAGTCATATTTATACATAAGCATCAGGATATATATGTATGTATGTATGTATGTGAATTATTTTTATAATAATGTAGTGTGTGTGCGATATTTTCCCACATATTTTGGACAACAAAATAGGGTGGCAAGACATTTTGGGATTTGTTGGACAGCTCTGACACTTATTAAGTAAATCCAAACTTTGTGTTTTACTGACTAAAATAATGATGTATGTTCTAGAGTTTTGTATGTTTCAACGTTATAGATGATCTCTACTGTGATAAGTGTACATTGGAATTCCTAGGATAAGGTTTCCTTGTCCTGGTCCTCAGCCTAAATAATACACAAGTACTATCTATGGCAGGTATCAAATATTTTAGCAAATATATTATTGATTGTGTGTGATTACATAGGATATATTTTGTTATCGGTATTTGAATTTAAAAGAATTGCTAGTAGATTTGCATATATTATTTTAGAGATTTTAGTCAAGAATATCTGTTTCTGGAATAAATTCTTCTTGAGCAAATACAGTTATCAATTTTTTCCCATTCATTGAAAGTATGACTTTGAGTACAGTATAAAACATATACTTGTAATGATGATGTTGAGTGTAGTTACTGTCACAGTAAATTGCATTTTCACAGAACTGGTCTAGCATCTCCCTCTCTACCTCCTTCTCCTTTGTCATCTCTTTTTCCCATCTCTCCACTTTCTCTGTACCTCATCTTTTCTCATCTCTTCCCTCTCTTCTTTCTTCCCCTTCTTATCTCTCTTCTCCCTCTCTTTCCTCTTTCTCCCCTCTCTTTTTCCCTCCTTCACCTACTCTTGTTCCATTTTTTATGTTTTTACACTGTGTACTCCCTTTAGATGGCAATATCTCAGCCTGGCATATCTTTTCCTCCTTTTTTGCTTTTGTTGAGATGAGATTGAAGATCTCATCACATCAGTTTTCTTTGTTTTTGTTTTCTGTTTTTTTTTTTTTTTTTTTTTTACCTTAGGATTCAGAGTTTGAACTTAGCCTGGCATACTTGCACTGCTAGTAACTTTCTTTACTCAATTAGAGATTTCCTGGCTCTCAACACTGATCTTCTACCTTCATAGAAATTGTGTCTCCCCCAGGTGTTTTATAGAAAAGGGTTTGGAAAAAAACATCATACCAAGTAGTTCCCACCCCTTCTGTGCTTCACTTTATAAATTGACATGAAGAAATAAAGTGTTTGTAGAAAGTTCTATCCTCCTTGAACTAGTTCTGATGGAAATAAAATGTAATAAATCTGATAAATATAAAATGATACCATATTACTTAACATTATGTTTGATATTTTTTCAGGTCATCATAATAGTTCCTATGCTATTGAAATACAAATATATTGTAATTAGTTGCCATTTATTTCAGAGATTGAATATGAAATATAAACATTATTTCTCTTTAAGTATTAACAAGTACAGTTATAGTAATAACAAAGCTGACTTTTATACTTTAATCTATCTATAATGATACAAATGAATAAACTGTCTCAGTTTCCATGCTATATAATTTACCTGATTTCTAATCTATATGCAACTAACTCTATATTTTGAATAGTCCTTTTTTCCCTATCCTTTCAGACACTGATTTTTCTTTATTCCAGGTAAAGTCAAATATTTTGGACTTCAACAAGCCTGTTTTAAAATAGAAAAAAGTACACATTTTGAAGTTTTAAAATAAGAAAAAGAAAACTGTACTTTTTCAAGCTTTTTCCTTGCAACAAAATGTTTTTTCAGGATCCATTTTATTTTATTTTTCAATTAAAAACAACCTTAGATATTAATCCCACTTCCCTTCCCTCCCATGTCCTCCCTTTCCCCCACCAACTCCCCATCCCACCCCTATCTGCTTCCAGGGAGGGGGAGGCCTCCTTTGGGGGATCATCAAAGTCTTTCACATCATTTCGGAAAGGGCCTTGGTGCCCCCACGTATATCTAGAATGAGAGAGTATCCCTCCATAGGGAATTGATCATTCTCCTTTTGTTTGTTCATGTGGTGCTTTTGTTTGGTAGCAAAGAAACCAAATCAGCCTTTTTTGTACACCAAGGAAATGTTCCCTGAAAAATTAATTCAAGCTAGAAGAATCTAAGTACATTGATGATCACATCAAACATATGCAAGATTTAAAAGTAAAAGTATGGCCAGTTGTTGGTGGCTCATGGCTTTAATCCCAGGACTTTGGAGGCAGAGGCAGTCAGATTTCTCTGAGTTCGAGGACAGCCTGGTCTACAGAGCTAGTTCCAGGACAGTCTCCACGGCAACACAGAGAAATCCTGTCTTGAAAAACCAAAAAGATGAAAAAAAAATAAGTAAAAGTATGAGCCTCAATCTAATTCTCCGGTATTCTGTTGGAATGCGGTGCCACCATACAGAGTTTCCTATTCTATTGAGGTTATTATTTATTTTCTTGAGACAGCTACCTGTGCTGTTAAGATCCCCTACAATATAGGTGGGCAGATATGATCCTGACCCTAAGAACAACTCATAAGTTCTAGTATTGAGGAACTGTATTAGAATCTTCCTTCAGGAGATAATAAAACATAACCAGTACCTGGTATCTCAGGGCGGAGAGTACAAAGGCAGAACATCAACAGCATTTGCTATAGTATTTTTTCCTTCTATACTTATAATCATTGTTAGAATAAGAGTTATCAATATCATGTCTTTGATGGGGATGATGATACTGTTGATATTTTATTTAGAAATTATTAGTGTGAGTAAATTAAGCATGTTAATTTCAATTCTAAAATTGCAAAATCTGTGGACATTTATTTATATTTATTAATAGTTTTAACTTTTTATAAATATAGTTATCTTTTAGCTTTATCATTTATTTTGGCATTATTCATTCTTAATATCTTTTATTTTTTAACCCATCTCCTTCCCTTTTCCCACATCAAACACACATGACTTTATGCATATAAAATTTCTACGTTTCACAGATGAGGACAGATTAAAAATGCTGTATTGTTTGTTTAGTATCTTTGCTGTTATAATGAGTAAAGCAATAAACATTGGTGTGGAAATATCACTGGTGTATTGATGGAGAATTGTTTTTAAAGTATTTTGAGGTTGTATAGTAGCCTCGTATGGTAATTCTATTTCCTAAGAACTTCTGTACTGGTTGACATGGTAATATGAAGCTGTGCTTTTAACTTGCAGAGTTAACTACCTCTTTTTCGCAGTGTATTTTATAGTGACACTTGTCAACTTTTGAAGATTTAAATTTACAAATTTTAAGATATTCTCAGTGGCTACCAAAAACAAGAGGAAAGGAAAAAGTAAATGATAAATAATTTGTAAAGGCACTTGGAATGATTAGTATTATTTTATTACCTTTACTACATGTGAAATTATTATTTTATTGATAAAATTATTTTCACTTTTAGGTTTTCACTCCCAGTTACGGCAACAGCAGAAAATTGCATTCTTACTATTTACCTATATTTGGCAGTTCATCTGGACAAGCAAAAAGTTATTTTAAAGGACAGTAAGTTGTTTATGAATGATTCCATTCTCTCCCAGTTCAGGTTCATGTTAACTAAATCTAACATCTATAAATATACTGAAATTATAATTAACAACAAGCCATTTTGCATAAGGGTAGAACAGTTGCCTATTATGTACAAAGTTCTAGTGTGATAGCCAGCACCTGAAAAGAAATAATTCAATGCACCTTTATTAAACATTGTTTATTGCCCAGAGATTTGCTTGTTATGGACAACAGAATTTAGCAATATCTTTTATTGCATTAACTTAACAATATATCTGTAAATGAATAAATAATTGGAAGATTGATCCTTACATAAGTCAAATGAAGTATTGCACTTGTATGTTTGTAGTGATTTTATAAAAATCATGAGTATATTGTTTCAGCCTTGTCAAACGATAAGTTAAAGAAGATTGAGTAGAGAGCAATATTAAAAATGCATAATTGTTTGACAGGAGCACAGAAGTCTGACTTGCAGTGTCAGGTCCATCAATTTTGGTTCTAACTTAGCCTTTTTCCTCCATCTTAATCAGTTATGTTATTTATTTGCTTTTTAAAATGTTAGTCATACTTATAAATACACTTGGTCCTGTTCTGTCTATGAGAGAGTAGAAGATTTGTGACTTCTTGGAAAAATCAAAACAAAACAAAGCAAAAAACAGACCATTACCAAATATACTACCCTGAAGTTCCAAATACTAAGGATGTACCCAATTGTATAATTTCTCCTTTTATTATAGTCACATGACCAAAAGCCAGTCTTCTCTTCTGGCTTAAGTTTCTCCTTTACTTTCTACTACCCAGGGTCTATACTTTACTATATAAACTTTGATACACTTTCCAGACAATTTCTGCCACTCACTTATCTTAAGTGAATTTCCAGGAAGATCATTCATTTCACGTTTATATTTTCTAAATTAACAAGTCCAAAAACTGAGAAAGACAAATGCTTAGTTTTCCAGACGTAGGGGGAAATCTATAGAAAACAATGAATGATAAGTACTTTTCTCCTGCTAAGAAAAATGTTCAGAGAAAGCAAGAAGCAATCTTTTACCACTGAACACAACTAAGACTTGATTCCACACCGTTTCCTTCTACAAACTTTCTCAGGATTCCACGTACCATTCTCTAAGTCTGCTTTATTCATTCTAAATGTTCCCTCAAACATATTTAATGAAATTACTTTCCTCTGTCTTTTTTAAATTCTGTGTATAAATCATGTCCATTTTGCTATAATTCATATGCTATATCTTCAAGCTCTAATTAGAGATTCAGAAATACATTACACAAGTATCTTGATTGTAACAACATAGATTACAGAACTAAAATAAAATTCATCCACTGAAAGATCCAAATTCTTCTACATACTCTATGTGTGTAAATATGTATAAATTTCCTCTGATGTATAATCCAGAAACCTGAGGATCATTTTTCATTACATCTTCTTTCTTATACTGCACATTGAGCCTGTTATTTTACTACCAAATGTCTTTTAAATACTTTTACTTCAGCTGCAGTTGCATACATTCATGATCCTGTTTTTATTAAGTCAAGGCACGATTGTAATTATTTGCGGCCTCTTGTAATACATCTCCCATTCATAAACCATGCTTCACATTTTGCTAACAGTGTTATTTATAAAATGAAATTTCCTCTTTAATTCCATAAATACAAACTTTCCATAATGGTGCTAGAGACATAGCTTAGAAATAAAGAGCATGTGCTATTCTTCCAGAGGACCCATGTTCTGTTCCCTGCACCTACATTGGTGGCTCATGACTTTCTATAAATTTAGCTCCAGCAATTCCAATGTTGTCTTCTGCCCTCTGCAGGCACCCATACACATAAGCCCAGGAACCCCCTACACACACACATAGAAATACTTCCATAGGTTAAGTGAGTGTTATATACCTATAATCCTAGATTTTTTTCAGACCTCCAAATTATGACATGGAAATGTATTATTAGTTATGAATGCTCAGCCTTATCTTAAGCTTATGGAAAAGGGATTAAAATATCCAAAATGGTACCAGCTTATAAACAAGAAGTGATTTCATTATTGATCAAAGAGGAAAATGTATATTTCATAGTGACCTTTTATGTCATTTATGTAATAATTCCAGTTACTTGGTATAATCACATTTAAAATGTCTTACACACTTTTTTGTGCTAAAGTTAAATATTGTTCATTGGCTTTTTTAACTTTGCCTTATCCAATAATTCCATTTGGTTTACAAAACCATACCAGCATATGCTATTTTGGCAACTTTGCCTTATCCAATAATTCCATTTGGTTTACAAAACCATACCAGCATATGCTATTTTGTCAACTCATATAATAACATAATTGATATTTAGACTCTTTTATACAGTTTGAAAATGTGATATTAAATTTCACAAATATTTTTGTTGCTAACTATGCTCTAATTTGTCATTTGTAGATAAAGAAGGAAATACTACAAAGACTAGAGGCAGTTTTTTGATTCCTATGATTCCACGCCGGGATTCCAAACATTTTGCAAAAAAGGGATCCCTTGTTTCTAAATTTAATGATGCTGAACTTACATATGGGAACCTATTTGTAGGTATGTGGAAAATGTGTCATGCACTTCTCAAATCTAGTCCATATTAATAATCTTCTCAGTATCAAAATTAGTGTTTCAAGCAATGAGTTCATTAAAATCCCAAGGATTTGTCACTGTATTAGTGGTTCATCTGCTCTCGGTAAATTTTTCAATGATCAGCAATAGAAATTCCCTGTCTTTACACTATTAGTACCTCAGTAGTAGTCTGTATGCCAAAATTTATTCTTCCTGGTTCCATTCATTAATTAGCAGAGTACAAAACCTAAGAGTAATTTTATTAAATTTAACTATAATGTTAAATATTATGTTCATTCCTAGTAAAATTTTTGTAACATTTTAAGTACATTCTGTATAAAGGTTGTGAACTGTAAATTTAAGGGCTTTATTATAGTTTTAAAGCTGGATTCAACTAAAAAGATGTAAGCATATGTAAACATGAGATCTTGATCGTAATTGAAACTAACTTCAGGTATTCCTTTCTCTAGATACTGTTCATGCTCTAAAATTAACTTTTATCAATTGGGCAAATACCTTCAATCATGTGCATCTTGTGTATTTTTGTAGTTGCATATATAAATGTGTTTGAGAAAATACAACATGCTAATTTATACTATTTGAAGTTTTTATAATACAAAATATTTTGTCCTATTTAAGTGCGTTGCTCAGAGAAAAAGCTATTTTGAATATGTAGATGACATTTTGTTTCTGTAATTCCTTCAGATGAAGTCTAATTCTATATACTAAGCAGTGATAAATATTTTTATTTCTTGTTTCTTTTCTTTCTTTTTTTATTTTATTTAATTTTATATAACAAAGTCCAATTAAATGAAAACAAATATTTATACACAATATTTGGGAATTTGGGCATCGTTCTTTCCAAACTACTTCCTGCTGGTAAGGGGCGCTGTCTTGGGGGATACGAAGAAGATTCAGATATCCTGGCTGTAGTCTGTAGGGCTATTTGTCCAGCTGATTTGAATGTAGGATAAGTTGTACTCTGTTTCAGGTGGTCTTGCGTGATCAAACCACATTAGTCTGGAAGGAATCCACATCTTTTCATTTTCTGTGGAAACAAAAATAGAAATACTTTTCCCCAGTAACTTGTCCTTTAACTCAAATTTTGGAGTCAAAGCATTTTTTAATTTAATTTATTATTTTACATGTTGATCCCAGTTCCCCCTACTCCCTCCCTCCCCCGAGCCCTCCCTCCCTCCTTCCCTCCCTTTTACCCTCTCTGCCCTCTCACATGCACTCTAAACACCCTCCCTCCCATCCCCCACCCCAATTCCATATGTAGGGGGAATGCCATCCAGTTGGGGTCATGTAGATCTGACAGGTCCTGTGAAGTAGGGACTAGGGCTTCTCTCCTGTCTCTAGATTAAGGCAGTTATCGCTCCATGGGGGATATGTTTGCAAAGTCCTTTTGTGCACTAGAAACACATCCTGGCTCCACTGTCTGAGGTCTCTTAGACTGCTCATTCATTCTGGCTGAGACCCATATTCAGGTGGGTCTGAGTCAGTCCCATGCTGGCTTCCCAGCTATCAGTCTAGTGGCCTTTAGCTCCTCTTGTTCAGGTAAGCTGTCTCTATGTGCTTCTGCCCCATGGTCTTGTCCTCTCCATCTGCATCTGGGTTCTAGTTCGACTCAGTGTTTATGTATGGGTGTTTGCTCCTATTTTCAACAGGCATTAGTTGAGGGCTCCATGGAGAAGTTAGTTGTTGATCTCACTCTCCGGGAAGGGCATTTATGATAGCCTTTCCAGGGAAACTGAGATTGTTAGTTGGGAGCAGTCTTGTAGTTGTCTCGACCTTTCTTTGTGTTCAATTTTATGTTCAAACCAATATTGGCTCCCTCTTTTATGTTCTCTCTCTCTGTGTCTGTCTCTCTCTCTTTCCTATCTTCTATTCCTAACCAGGCTCAATCTTCCTGGTCGCACATGATTTCCTTTCATCCTCCTCATTTTCTCCTACTTCTCTCTCCATTCGCTGTCCTCCCCCACTTCACCTGAGCTCTGGGGGACTTGTCCCTTCCCAGTTCTGTAAGGGACTTTATGAATCTCTTAGAATACACCTTGTATCCTAGTTCGTCTGGTGATGTGAATTATAGGCTGGTAATCATTTGATCTAGGTCTAAAATCCATATATGAGTGAGTACATACTGTATTCCTCTTTTTGTGACTGGGTTACCTCATTCAGGATGGTTTCTTCAAGTGCCATCCACTTGCCTACGGATTTCAAGATACCATTATTTTTATCTGCAGAGTAGTATTCCATTGTGTAGATGTGCCACATCTTCATTAACCATTCTTCAATTGAGGGACATCTAGGTTGCTTCTAGGTTCTTGCTATTACAAATAGTGCTGCTATGAACATAGTTCAACAGATGTCTTTGTTGCATGGATGTGAATCCTTTGGGTATATGCCTAAGAGGGGGATTGCCGGGTCCTGTGGTAAACTAATTCCCATTTTCCTGAGGAACCACCATACTTATCACCAAAATGGCTGTATGAGTTTGCACTCCCACCAGCAGTGGAGGAGTGTTTCACTTTCTCCACATCCTCTCCAACATAAGTCATCACTGGTGTGTCTAATTTTAGCCATTCTGGCAGGGGTAAGATGGCATCTCAAAGTTGATTTGCATTTCCCTGATAGCTAAGGATGTGGAGCATTTTCTTAAATGTCTTTCTGCCTTTTTGATTTCCTCTATTGAGAATTCTTTCTTCAGTTCTGTACCCCATTTTTAATAAGGTTAGTTTTTGTATTGTTGACTAATTTCTTGAGTTCTTTGTATATTTTGGAGATCAGCCCTTTGTCGGATATAGGATTGGTGAAAATCTTTTCCCAGTCTGTGGGCTGCCGTTTGTTCTTGTCGACTGTGTCCTTTGCCTTACAGAAGCTTCTAAGTTTGAAGAGGTCCCATTTATTAATTGTTTCTTTCAGTGTCTGTGCCCATGGAGTTATATTCAAGAAGCGGTCTCCTATGCCAATTTGTTCATGGGTACCTCCTACTTTCTCTTCTAAGAGGTTCAATGTGGCTGGGTTGATGTTGAGGTCTTTGATCCATTTGGACTTGAGTTTTGTGCATGGCGACAGACATGGGTCTATCTGCAGTCTTCCTCACACCCTCATCCAATTGTGCCAGCACCATTTGTTGAAGATGCTGTCCTTGCCCATTGTATAATTTTAGCTGTTTTGTCGAAAATCTGGTGTTCATAGGTGCATAGATTAATATCAGGATTTTCAATTTGATTCCATTGGTCTACCTGTCTATTTTTATGCCAATACCAGGCTGTTTTCAGAACTATAGCTCTGTAGTAGAGCTTAAAGTCAGGTATGGTGATGCCTCCTGAAGTTCTTTTATTGTATAGGGTTGTTTTCGCTATCCTGGGTCTTTTGTTTTTCCATAAAAATTTAAGTATTATCCTTTCAAGGTCGGTGAAGAATTGTGGTGGGATTTTGATCGGGATTGGATTAAATCTGTAGATTGCTTTTGGTAAGATTGCCATTTTTACTATGTTTATCCTACCTAACCAAGAGCATGGGAGATCTTTCCATTTTCTGGTATCTTCTTTAATTTCTTTCTTTAGAGTCACAAAGTTCTTATTATACAGGTCTCTTACTTGTTTGGTAAGCATTACACCAAGATACTTTATGTTGCTTGTGGCTATTGTAAAGGGTGATGTTTCTCTGATTTCTTTCTCTGCCTCTTTGTCATCTGAAAAAAATAGGGCTACTGATTTTTTTGAGTTTATCTTGTATCCTGCTAGTTTGCTGAAGGTGTTTATCAGCTGTAGGAGTTCCCCTGGTAGAGTTTATTGGGTCGCTTATGTAAACTATCATATCATCTGAAAATAGAGACAGTTTGACTTCTTCCTTTCCAATTTGGATCCCCTTGATCTCCTTTTGCTGTCTTATAGCATTAGCTAGAACTTCTAGTATGATATTGAAGAGATATGGAGAGAGAAGACAGCCTTGTCTTGTTCTTGATTTTAGAGGAATTGGCTTAAGTTTCTCTCCATTCAGTTTGATGTTGGCAGTTGGTTTGCTGTATATTGCTCTTATTATGTTTAGGTATATTCCTGTATCCCTGACCTCTCTAATACCTTTATCATGAAAGGCTGTTGAATTTTGTCGAAGGCTTTTTCCGCATCTAGGGAGATAATCATATGATTTTTCTTTTTCTGATTGTTAATATGGTGGATCACATTGATAGATTTTCGTATGTTAAACCATCCCTGCATTCCAGGTATGAAGCCTACTTGGTCATGACAGATGATTTCTCTGATGTATTCTTGAATTTGAGTTTGCCAGTATTTTATTGAGTATTTTTGCATCGATGTTCATCAGGTACATTGGTCTGTAGTTTTCTTTCTTAATTGTGTCTTTGTGAGGTTTGGGTACCAAAGTTATTGTGGCCTCATAAAAAGAGTTTGGCAATGACCTTCTGTTTCTATCTTGTTGAACAATTTGAGGAGTATTGGTATTAGTTCTTCCTGGAATGTCTGGTAGAATTCTGCACTGAATCCATCTGGCCCTGGACTGTTTTTGGTTGGAAGGCTTTCGATGACTGCTTTTATTTCATTGTGGGTTATAGTTCTATTTCAGTTGTTGTTCTGTTCTTGATTTAATTTTGGTAAGTGATAGTTATCCAGAAAATTGTCCATTTCTTTTGAAATTTCAATTTTTGTGGAATACAGATTTTCAAAGTATGAGCTGAAAATTGTCTGATTTCCTCTGTGTCCATTGTTATGTTCCCCTTTTCGTTTCTGATTTTGTTAATTTGCATGTTCTGTCTCTGCTTTTTCATTAATTTGGATAAAGGTTTGTCTATCTTGTTGATTTTCTCAAAAAACCAACTCTTTGTTGCATTGATTTTTTGTATTGTTTTCCTGGTTTCTATTTTTTTGATTTCAGCCCTCAAGTTGATTATTTCTTGGCGTCTACTCCTGCGGGGTGAATTTGCTTTTCTCTGTTCTAAGGTTTTCAGTTGGGCTGTTAATTCTCTTATGTGACTATCCTCTGTTTTCTTCATATGCGCACTTAGTGAAATGAACTTCCCTCGTAGCACAGCTTTCAAGATGTCCCATGAGTTCGGGTGTGTTGTATCCTCATTCTTGTTGAATATTAGAAAGTCTTTAATTTCTTTCTTCATTTCTTCTTTGACCCAGGAGTGATGCAATTGTACATTGTTCAGTTTCCATGAGTTTGCAGGTTTTCTGCTATTTGTGTTGTTGTTGATTTCCAATTATAAAGCTTGGTTGTCTGATAAGATACAGGGGACTATTCCTATTCTCTTGTATCTGTTGAGGTTTGTTATGCCACCTTGTATGTGGTCGGTTTCTGAGAAGGTTCCATGTGGAGCAGAGAAGAAGGTATATTCTTTTGTCTTTGGATGGAATGTTCTATAGATGTCAGTTTACCCCAGTTGAGAAATAACTTCTGTTAATTCTTTTGTTTCATTGTTGAGTTTCTGATTTGTCGTCCTATCTAGTGTTGAGAGTGGTGTATTGAAGTCTCCCACTATAAGTGTGTGAGGTTTTATATGAGCTTTGAGTTTTAGTAGTGTTTCTTTTACAAATGTGGGTGACTTTGTATTAGGGTCATAGATGTTCAGAACTGAGACTTTGTGTTGATGGATTTCTCCTGTGTTGAATATGAAATGACCGTCTTCATCTCTTTTGACTAGTTTTGGTTTGAAGTCTAATGTTTTAGATATTAGGATAGCTATGCCTGCTTGCTTCTTATTTCCATTTGATTGGAAAATCTTTTCCCAACCCTTTACCCTGAGGTAGTGTCTATCTTTGAAGCTAAGATGTGTTTCTTTTATGCAGCAGAAGGATGGATTCTGTCTTCGTATCCATTCTGTTAGCCTGTGTCTTTTTATAGGTGAGTTAAGACCATTAATGTTGAGGGTGAGTAAGGACCATTGATTGTTGATGCTTGTTTGATTTAGGTTTGTTTTTGGCAGTGGTATTGTGAATATATTTGTTCTGCTTCACCATAGGTTTCTGGTGTATTTGGATTATCTGTTGCCTAAATTTTTGTGGGCATAGTTACCTTTCTTGGGTTGGAATTTTCCTTCCAATACTTTCTGTAGGGCTTGATTTGTAGATACATATTGGGAAAATCTTTTGTCATTAAATATCTCTTTCTCTCCATCTATATTGATTGAGAGTTTTGCTGGATATAGTAGCCTAGGCTGGCATCCGTGTTCTCTTAATACTTTTAGAACATGTATCCAGGACCTTTTGTCCTTGAGGGTTTCCATGGAGAAGTCAGGTGTAATTTTGATAGGTCTGCCTTTATATGTTACCTGCCCTTTTTCCTTTGCTGCTCTTAATATTCTTTCTTTATTCTGCATGCTAGGTGTTTTGATTATTATATGTCGAGGCGTCTTTTTTCTTTGGTCCAACCTATTTGGGGTTCGGTATGCTTCTTGTACTTTCATAGGCATGTCCTTCTTCAGATTTGGAAAGTTTTCCAGGATGATTTTGTTGAACATGTTTTCAGCACCTTTGAGCTGGCCTTCCTCACCTTCCTCTATGCCTATTCTTAGGTTTGGACTTTTCATGGTGTCCAACATTTCCTGGATGTTTTGTGTTAAGGATTTGTTGGATTTATGATTTTCTTTGGTCAATGAATCTATTTCTTCTAGTTTAATTTCTGCACCTGTGATTCTCTCTTCCATCTCTTGAATTCTATTGGTTGTGCTTGTGTCTGTAGTTGCTGATTTTTTGCCCAGCTTTTCAATTTCCAGCATTTCTTCCGTTTGTGTTGCCTTTATTTTCTCTATTTCAATTTTAAAGTCTTGAACTGTTTCCTTCACCTGCTTAATTGTTTTTTCTTGGCTTTCTCTACTTTCCTTAAGGAATTTGTTCATTTCTTCCACTTTGTTGTTTGTTTTTTCCTCCATTTCTTTAAGGGATTTTTTCACATCTTCTTTGAGGGCCTCTATCATTTTTATGATGGTAATTTTTAAGTCATACCCTTCTGCTTGCTCTGCTTTGTTGTTGTGTTCCATTCTAGTTGGTGTAGATTCCCAGATTCTGGTGGTGTCATGCTTGTCTTTCTGTTGTTAAGTGTTCTCTTGTATTGCCTTCTTCCCATAGCTTCTTCCAGTAGGTGTTGGTGGGGTGTCCCCCTCTCTCTATGATACTTCCCCAATTGGCTTATATGGGTCTGAGATTCAATATCTGTAGCTCTGTGTGTTCCAAGCCATCTAGGACATTTCTCAGCAGACAGGGATCCAGGGATAGGGTCAAGGATGAGGGTCCAGAAGAAGATGCCAGCAGGTACTCACAGTGGTCTTCTGGCCAATAGCTCTGGCCAATAGCTGGCAGAAGAGGATGAGGGCTGAGCTAGAACTTGAGTAGGTTTTGCAGGGTAGTGGGATCTCACTGGAAACTGGTGCTCTCCAGCTGAGACCCTAGGTTCTCTTGGCAGAGGCCAGGATTTGGGGGTCAAGGATCTTGCCCACAGGAACTCAGAGTGGACCTGCAGACATAGGAGGATCTCTGGGAGGGGCCCGGGACTCCAGCAGAAGTCTGGAGGCAGGGTCAGATACCACGCATGTGGAAATTACGGGTGGTCCCGCGTGGATAGTCAGGTCTCCTTTGTTCAGAGTTGCTCTGAGAAGTCTCCGAAGTAGGGTGGACTGTTGGCTCTACCCTCTGTCCCAGTGCTCAACCAGAGTGGCAGGACCGTCAGTGGGGTAGGGCACAGGGTAGGGGGGGTAGGCTGGCGGTGGGGATGGGTGGGGATGTATCAGAGCTCCAAGGGTGCTCTCGATGGGGACTGGAGACAGGAGCAGCAGGATCAGGGGCCAAACCAGGGAGTTCAGTGATAAATTTTAATAAGCTTTTTTAGGTAAACAAAAGTGAACTGTATGTTTTGAGGAATATTTTTCAATAAATTCCTGACAAGTATAAATCTCACTATTTTCATATAGAATAAATATACTTTAAACTTTTTTGAGTATTGGAAATGACATTATTATTGTTATTATTATCATCATTATTATTATTATCTTTAAAATATAGTGGATGCAGACAAATTTATTGGAGAGTATGGAATACTTTGTTAAAAGGATTTTCATTTGCCTATTATATGTATCTCTAACTAGAATACTCTATGCTCAAATATTAATTTATATTAAAAAATGTGAACTTTAGGGATGGAAATTTCACGAGATCATATGGACTCAGATGAAAGTCTTTCAGACAGAGCCAATGCTGGATCTCTGGAAAATGAAGAGAAGAATCAACAGTTCTTTGCACCTGAAGAAGGAACAAAGGCTTATGATTACTTTCAGAAGGTTGTTAATGCAGTGCAGACCTGGTTCAGTCTCTTTGGTTGGCCTGAAGGGCCCCATTCTCTTTCCATTCCTCAGACAATAAGAAGGTGACTATATTTAGTTTATAAATTATTTGTTTTTAATTTTTGTAATAGTGTGCTTATTTGGATCATTTTTACATGAAACTGACTTAATAATTTAGTTTAAACTGATGAATCGTTAATAGAATGTTGAGATAAGAAGATACAAATTTAATTTGTGTGATTTGTGTGTTCTTTGAATTTTCTTTGAAGTTAATCTTCATTTTTAAAATGGGAAGTTTTGGAAATATAGTTTTTCTTTTACCTTTTTGTATTTTCTTATATTTTATTTTTCATTTTGTATAATGCCGGCATGTGCAGTTATGTTTTATTGATCTTTTTCAGTTGTGAGGGTTTTCTGCAGAGCTCTGTCTACAATATTGTTCACAGGGAATTCAAACACTTGTAAGAACAACCATTTCATACTCAACCAGATAGCGATCACTTAAGGATGACTGTTTCCTAATAATAAATTGGTAAACAATTTACAGTATGATGTGATATAAAATTTAGGAAATTTAAAGGAAATTTAGGAAATTTAAAGGAAATAAAGTGTTGGTAATGAAGGGAATAACCTAAACAACCCAAGTAAGTTTAAATTAAAGAATAAAAAGGGAAAGGGTATAAAGGAATGGAAGAGAAAACAACAGTATTTTAAAATGTCTGATCTTTGAAGAGTTTGGGAGGAGGGGTGAATATGATCATGCTTTGTATGGACATTTCAAAGACCTGGTAACAATACATATTTAATATAAAGTATTGGATTACAATAAAATATGAAACTATAATTAAGTAAATATAAATTAAGGCTAACATGAAATCGATTTTAAGTAAAATATGAATAAAAGCATTACTAAAACAGTAAAAGAAGAGATAAAATAAAGATTGCAGAATATTTTTCTAGTTCCATTGTTAATAGAATAAACTAGATTTTGATCACAGCTAGTGTTTATTTTAGTTAGGAGGTATATCTTCTCTAAATAGCCCAGAGTCATTTAAGCAGAGAGAATACTGAGATTTATATTTTATAGGAAAAAGAGAGGAGCTGGACACTCAGCCACCCTATCTTAGCTTTTTCAGACCCATCCTGGCAGCACATCAGTCTCTGGTTTAGAAGATCATGAAAAATATAGTCATCTATCTTCAGGACTGAGCTCAGAGTTCTCATTGCCACCTGACAGCAAACCATCATGTAAAAGTATAACTCCACATGCCAAACAATAAGCTAACAGTTGTTTAAACACTTATACAGTAACCTGCAAGTAACTGAACTTGCACCTTACTGCAGGGAGCATGATTTGTTATTAAACTCATGCATTGATCCTCATTTATATTTAGTATGGTATTTTCTAGATTTTCACTTAATTTTTTATATGACATATAGCTCAATGATAAAATTTTTCTATCTTGAGCATAATACATATAGAGTCTGTTGTAAAATGTATTATCTGGAGGCCCATGTGTCTATTATTGGCTGTTATTTATCTATTTTTATTTACCTTATTTATGATGATATTAATTTTATCCATAAATTATTTGTTCAATAGTGGTAATTCTAGAGTATAAGAGCACTATTATATTTTATATTGTCCAGCAAGCTGACAAGAATACACAGTAAGTGGTATAGTCAGGTTTGATCAGTTCTACCCTTTCCTAATACATGCATTATTAGGCTATTTAGACCCTTTGTGTCAAACTTGAGAGATTATAATTGAAATGGCCCTTTGGATACATTTGATTTCTCAATCTGAGCTCATGATACATTTGTGATTTTAATTGTTAAGAAATATTTATACAATTTACCATGGGATATATAACAAAATATAGACAGCAAAGACTGGTATATGTTTTTTATTTTTTTATTTTTTTTTTTTTTTTTTTTTGCTCCATTAAAAGTGAGTATGTATCACAAACTGTGCAAAAGAAGTAGGAATGAATATTGCTATATATTATTTTAAGATTAGATGTGTATATAGGAATGGTAGAATTCTGAAATTTGTGTTTTACATAAGAATCCTTACCAGGTCAGTTGTTCAGGTTATCATATTTTAAATGTTAAGTCATAACTATGGAGAAAGTGAGTGTATTTATTTTTTATAAACATATATGTTTTAAAATGTAAAATTGTCTTGGAAAACACAGATATTGTGTTTAGGTTACTTGTATATTACCATATGTTGAATAGGTGTGAGCATGGATCAACCTAATTGTTTTCTCAAACCAATTCAGTTTCCAGTCTGCTCATTGAGCCCCTCGATTGCAGTATTAGTGGTATGTGTGGAAATGAGATAGTTTAAAATCTTTAGCAATATTTAAAATTTTAATTTCTCCTTTCAAATAGTAGCCACATGAATTTAAGATATATTGCGTTCTACCATAATATTACTTGCTTTAGTTATAGATCATATTTTTGTATAAAGTAACATTTTTAGACTGAGGTTAATTTTCTCCTTTTTTTCATAGGGATGTGCAGAAAATACAATTCTATTCAGCATCCTCCCCAGCCAAGAAATTTTCTAGACAGTATGATTTTTCCAAATATAATAAGACGATTTATGATGTGGTTCTTCACTTGAGTGGAAGACTGCCGCCTGGAATTAATTCAAACCAATCCTTACCTGTGGATAACATTGAAAGAGTGATCCAGCTCCATTCACAACATGCCTCCCTTCTTGACTTTATCACGTAAGAGCTTAGATACAATAGTTTAAACATGTAATCATGTTTCAGCTGAATTGATGAATGGATGCACATGTAAGTGGATGGGTTAAAGGAAATAATTGTTCTTTTGTTTCAAATTCTTTTATCATACACATTGTAAAATATATCAAGAGATGTATACACTAGTTAAGATCAACATCCCATAACATTTTTTGAATGCATAATCTGATACACACTTCATAATGTTCTCAGATCATTGGTATGGCTTATTAAAATAATGTGCTCATTCTTACAGGATTTATAATGCTAATTTGGACTATATAAATTGCAAAGTGATATGAATAGTACTAGTCCATGACCTAATTTGAAGGCATATATATCATAAATTGAAAGTAATAAAAATTCTTATATTAGTGGTAGCATCACATCTTAGATTATGTGAGGAGGCTCCATATTATTAGTTAAGTAGCTAATGAGAGTAGGTTTCTTTTGGAGAAATGGCAGTAATTTTCTTTAAAAATATGGGCCTTGGTAGATTGCTCATGCTCCAGTAGATGACTCCATGCATAACCTTGTTCATGAGGGCAGCATTAATCATCAAAGGACTAATTTAATAATGTAAACCCACTACTTAAATAAGGGACTTTTCAGATTCATTTCTTTAAAAATGACATTTATATAACTTAGTGACATATTCACTTGGAGAGAAAGGTTTATATACTTAGTTCTTTGGCACTTGTGATTATTGTTTGCATATTTTCCAGAAGTTTTGACATTAACATAGGTCATTCTGTTTTGACATTATTGATGTCAACACTGCAGGTATGGAATAATGATTTTGGCGTTAAAACCAGGTCATTAAGATTTATTCGTTCTTCATCAGCAAATACTTGGCTGTCAGGATATGTTGACTTTGATAAAAATTATATACTATTTAGGAAGTGGTAGCATTGTTAATAAAATCGGGTCATTAATCAAAGATATGTGTATGTGTTCATCAAGGACATAAATCTAATAATATTCAAAATAGTTGCAAATGTTATTTGCTTCTCCTCTTAAATTAATAACTCATTGGGTATGGACTTTTGCAAACATGCC